>NW_018020632.1:653673-847967 GCF_002006095.1 Pseudomyrmex gracilis
TTTTTTTTTTTTTTTATCGTCGCGATTGTTTATCTTTTGCGACTTCGTGATTTACAACAGAGAAAAGATTTCATCCCTGTGGAAAAAATAACTGTTTTCGATCGAGCAAGCGGTAAAAGGAGTGCAATTGCGCTTTCTGTTCTTCTCACATCGAATACATCGTCGGTGTGTAATATTTTTGTTTTTTTTTCCCACAACTGTATACAAATGCGTGTATAGAAAATAAGTTTTAAATAAAAATCACAAAACAATTACAATTAATTTTATCAACGTAGTACAAGACACACACACACACATACACATACACACACACACACACATAAATAAATAGTTAAATATACATCATGTAAAATAATCTCTCGTCTCGCCTGCGTGTGCGTTTGCGTTTGCGTGACTTCCAAACAAAAAAAAATCTGTTCGCTCGACGATCAAGAAAGACGTTCGTGTGTGCGGCAAAGTCTTAACGTGTCATCGCGCGTAGACGTCGTCGTTGTGGAACTCAGCAACTCGCGTCTTTGTCTCGCACGACGATTTTGAAACCAGATCTTTATCTACAATTGCAAAACACAAAAAATTTCAATAATCTCCCCTCTCATATTTCGCGCGTCTCGTCGCATGCAAACTTGAAAGATTGATTAAACAACGATATAGTGTATATATATATATCTGTTTGTTTTATTTACCACACACTAAGCGCAAAATATCGTCACGAAATTTACATACAAACACGCTAGAAATATATCTGACATATCGAGAGAACGAACTTTTTCTGACGTACTTTGCTCTGCGGCAGTCTCAACGTCGCGGATATCTCGATGACGTCGTTCCTGGAAAGATAAGCGCTTCTCCTGTACCTATTCTCCAACACTTCCAACTGCGACGACGAGAACGGGATGCGGGGATGATCGCCCGCACGTCGCTTCGTTCTCTTCTCGACGAGGGATCTTCTGGGCAACTTCGGCGGTCTATATCTGGTATAATGAAGCCACGTTAAATCGCTTCTTCGTGTCGCATCCACGCGAATAACGTCGTTATTCGTTTCCGCGACAACGACGCGTTCCTCATCATCGCGTTCCTCCTCTTTCCCGTATCTCGTTCCCAGTAATCGTTCCCGCAACTCGTTCTTCGTCTCTCTATCCCGCGCGATATTTTCCTCTTCGTCGACGCGGCGTTTCCGCGATTTTCGCGCGACGCCGTCGTCGTCGTCGTCGTTTCGAATCGCGTCGTCGTCGCGTTCATCAAGAGACAACCGCGTCTCGCAGCAACACGACGACGTCGTATCGTTCGCCAGTATACGAGCTATGCTGAAGTCCGTGTTCCTCATCCGCGAGCCCCGTTCGTCCTCGCTCGTCATCCCGAGTATATCAACTAAAAACCCTCCGAGAGATACATTTCGTTATATATATATATATATAGGTACATGATACCGCGTGTACAAGCGCGCTCACGGGGTGTGTGCGCGCTTCTCTCGAGTGCCCCGTGGGGTACGTTTTACCCCTCTTTTTTTTTTATTTCGCGAAACGCATCTCCTCTTTGTGGCCGAATCCAAATTAGACGCATAGTTGCACGCGCGATGGCTATCGCGTTGCTCGCACGACGACAACGACGACGACGACGACGGGGCGTTTCACGCTCCGTTTCGCCGCTCGTATGTACCTGTCCCCCCTCATTGTTGTGCATGCTCTTATACCAGTGTATTATCTTGTGACCGCATCTTCGGCTACCGGTAATAACAATGTAATTGATACTCTGTAGCCGAGGGACCGGATCATCGACCACACAGTCGAGGAGGGGGTCCGGAGATTCTGAAAAAACCCTCGTCGGTTCTCCTTTTGATTTTCTATAGGACAGATGTGCCGACGCACCGAAGCCTGCATAATTAAAAAGCCACAGGGGTCAACTAATCCGATAATATATCCATCTAGTCGACGTAAATATTGAACAAACCTCCCCCCGCCGCCCCCCTTCCGATGCAATTGGTCTTTTGTATCCCGCGATATATATATATATATATATATATATACGCCGCGATTTTTGTGCATACACACCGCGCGTTCTATTGTATTTAGAAAATGGTTTTATTGTATCTTCTTGGAAAACTCTCGCAACCTTGATTGAATCTGATCTGGTTTTTTTTTTTGCGCGCAATGAAAACTTGTGCAATTTTAATCAACGCTCGCGAGAAAGAGATATAAATAAGTAGACTTGTCGCGGATTGTGGTTTTTTCTTTTTTTTTTTCTTTTTTGCTCGAAATCCTTGATACAAGTGCGACGCGAACGAAGGATTTACGCGCTTGTTCGGTGCGCGTCAATTCGAAAAACTCTTTATCGAAGACAAAATAATTGTTTTCCCGCGCGTTACACGGGCGTGCGATTTTCAGAAGTGGAATAAAAAAAATTTCGCGCGTAATCTCGAGTAAACGCGACGATAAGAGAGAAACGCATATATGTGTCGCATTAAAATAAAACACAAACATGAAACTCGGTCTACACGCAGGCCAAAGCATATAGCATTTCGCGCGATAACATTTATCTTTTCGAACTTGTCTCAGGCGCGCGGACAATCTCGTTTCGACGAATCGAGTGATCCCCGCGTCTGTCAAAAGGCGGGGAGCGCAACTTTGTGTGTGTGTGTGTGTGTGTGTGTGCGTGTGTTGCAATTGCGTCACACCGCCGGATCCGAAATAAACCTTCGCCGTCCGAATAAAATTTCCCTCCGTCATTCTTCGAGACATCTCGAAGGCCAAGAGCCATCAAGATTTCAGGCTCGGTTGAAAAACGAGCGTGTGTCTCAATTTGTATACGTACCAGACGACGCGCTTTGTCACGTGCGCGCGTTCCCGCACTTTTAAGCGCGATACACACGGACGATCGAATCGATATGGCGGGCGATTGTAATAGACGATTGAAAAAAAAGAAACGTCGCAATCGCGCGTACAATATATCTATAAGCGGATCTTATTTATCCGAAGAGGATAAGGAGGGAGAGACAACCGGATATTTTTTTGGGAAGGTGGAAACGCGAAATAACGGATCGAAGTTACGCGAGCCGGACGCGGCGTTCGAATCCAATAGAAATCGAGCTTTACGGAGCCACGAATCGGGTGGTAGGTAGGTTAGATTCTCGCCGCGAGAAACGAGGAGCGTGACAGCGGGGGAGAAGAGGATTTAACGCCGAGGCTGAGATACGCGATCAAAAGCGGCGGCGACTCGCCGCGATCGTTCCGTCCGATTTCCGCTGCGTCAGCTGTTTCGTCGCGTGGCGACGACAGGAAGAAGCAAAGGCGCGTCCGCCGGAACCCTCCTAGCGGCGACACTTCACGCTTTTCCTTCGCGCTCGCGTTTTCGTCAATCGACGATTCTCTATCGCGCATTACACATACGTACATAACATTTGTACATGTCCGCGTGCACGAGGATGCAGCAGCAACAACAAACGAATCAGCAGGCGAACGGCAACGATTCCCTGGCGTCGCCGAGAAAGAAACAACGAATGTCCATGTCGAGCGGCGGTTCCATCTCGAAGGTCACGGTGGTTCTCGGCGCGCAATGGGGCGACGAGGGCAAGGGGAAGGTCGTGGACATGTTAGCGATGGACGCTGACGTTGTCTGTAGATGTCAGGTATTATATTTGGTTTTTTTTTTTTTTTTTTTTTGGATTTTTGAATTTCTCCTTCTTCTCGTTCTTTTTGTTTCCTTTTGTTCCTCTTTCTCCTTCCTTCTTGTTGGTTTTTTTTTATTTTTTTCCGGTATTGTCAGTCACGTCTTCGGAACAGACGCGCGTTTCCCGCCTCTTCTCAACTTCGCGCCTCGAATTCTCGACTGTTTATTCGAAAGACTCGGTTTTTTTTTTTTTTTTTTTTTTTTAAATAAAAAAAAATTGGAACTGCACGTACTACCGCGTAAAATAAAGCGCACGTTTTTACTTGAGTATTGTGACAAAAAAAAAACCTTGAACACTAACTTTTCCTTGTCATTATAATAGAAATGATACGCGGTATGTTGAGATCATTAAAAATATAATTTGACTATTTTATGAGTGACAAATGATAGCGCATGACATTTCTCTTTCTCTCTTACTCTGTCTCTCTCTCTCTCATACACACACACAAAACGTGGTTTACCACGTTTTATTTTTAGAAATAACCGCATGTCACCTGACCTGACTATATATATATATTACAAACATCTATGGCAATGTAACCTGTATTTTTCCGTGCTTGTCATTACATAATTGACAATTATGAATGAATGAATGCTTCTAAAAGATTACCTCTTATCTTTATGTATGACTCGAATACAGCAAATCACACTTTGTATTTTTTTTTTTTTTTTTTGCACCTTATTGTGCCATAAATTATATTTCCTAGTTTTATTTTTTCTTTATCACAAGGATATTTTGCAAGGACAGTTGTCTCGCTTGTTCACGTAATTCATTTGCTGATAAAATCGATGAATAATTTTTAATGAATAATTAATTTGTGAATGTTAATGTCAGCAAATTTGAGTTATGTAATATCAGACTACAGTAATCCATGAATATCTTTAAGGAAACAATAATGTTGATAGAAGAAACATATGTGGCTAAATGAATATTGATGACATATTTATAGTATAATTTCGTACAAATGTTGTTAAGAGTAATATCTTGGCCATAATACAATTTATATTTTTATTCTCTAAATTCTTCTCTCATTACTTTTCATTTCTTTAATTTACATTTCGTTATGTTGATAAGATAGATATATCTCTCTGTCACAAAGTTCTAATATGCCTGTTGCTTTATGCCATTCAGAAAAAGCTGGTTTTGATTTTCAATTCAATAATACAATCTTTTCTGTTCATAAAAAAAAATATAATGGCATGCCCTGTTTCTTCAAGTTATTAATGTAATTTCACAGGGAGGAAATAATGCAGGGCATACTGTAGTAGTAGAAGGTGCCGAATTCAACTTTCACCTTCTGCCTAGTGGAATAATCAATCCCAGATGCAAATCCGTAATAGGTAATGATTTTTTCAAATCAACAAGTTAAAAATTAATCAAATTTTTATTCTGGCTTGTGCACTCGAAAAGAAAAAAAAGTAACATTACCTCTGTGATGAAATTAATTTGTGACAAAGGAGTGTAGAGTTGCAAGTTTAAATTCATCAAAATCATTATACAAAACAGGCAATTATTCCACTTGCTCGTAGGTTACCCTATGCCTTTTGGTACATAGATAATGGATATACATTACGTTGTGTTACTCTTTTAAATAATAATCTATTATAAAATTATTATTACAAATTGTACGTGTAATTAATGTTAAAAGGATTATGCAATTGTGTTCAGTTTCGATAAATATTACTATATGTTTGAACTTTCTTCTGTTTGCAGGCAATGGAGTAGTGATTCACTTGCCAGGTCTATTTGAGGAATTGGAGAAGAACGAGGCCAAAGGACTCAAAAATTGGGAGGACAGGCTTGTAATATCAGATCGGGCGCATATAGTTTTTGATTTTCACCAACAGGTCGATGGATTGCAAGAACTGGAAAAAGGCACACAGTCATTGGGAACCACAAAGAAAGGTATCGGACCGACGTATTCCAGCAAAGCTTCCAGAAATGGGCTCAGAATCGGAGATCTTCTCGGAGACTTTGAAAAATTCTCTCAGAAATTCAATACCTTGGTCACGTCGTATCAAAAGATGTTTCCCGCTCTGCATGTTGATGTTAAAGCTGAATTGGAGCGTTACAAGGAGTATGTGTAATTTAACACACAGCTTTGTCATTCGCGTCGATATCGCGATTTGCGATAAACAACAAACAACAACGATTCTTTTTCGCAGATTTTCGAAACGCATAAGGCCGTACGTGAAAGAAACGGTGCAGTATCTGCATCAAGCGTTGAAAGACGGAAAAAAAGTTCTGGTGGAAGGCGCCAACGCGGCTATGTTGGACATCGATTTTGGTACTTATCCGTATGTGACGAGCTCGAACTGCAGTATAGGCGGGGTGTGCACGGGACTTGGTTTACCTCCTAGCACAATCGGCGAGATAATCGGTGTCGTGAAGGCTTATACCACGAGGGTAGGCGACGGACCATTTCCCACAGAACTTTCGTGCTCTATCGGAGAATTACTGCAGAGTCGAGGTCACGAAATCGGCGTAACTACAAAGCGAAAGAGACGATGTGGTTGGCTCGATTTGCCGTTGTTGAAATTCACAACGTTGGTCAACGGGTATGTATGTGCAAATTATTTCACGTCAAAGATGCAATGTGTTTATTTTCTCTTCCAATCGAAATTGTGCACGTTATTGTACAGTTTTAGCGTCAATACATGCTATGTTTTAAATCTCGATACTTCTATTATTACAGATACACTTCCATATGTTTAACGAAACTCGATATTTTGGATACATTGCCAGAGATAAAAGTGTGCATTGGATATCGGCTAAATGGAAAAGATATAGATTATTTTCCAAGCAGCACTTGGGAGCTAGCAAAAGTGGAATCCGTGTATAAAACGATAGAAGGTTGGCAATCTACAACCGAGGGCGTGCGCTCCTTGGACAAATTACCTCTTAATGCACATAAATATATACAGCTTATAGAAGAGTACTTGGGCGTGCCAGGTAATATAAATGGTTTTGCGCACAAAATTTGTTGGAACATAATTCATTGTTGCTTCATATACACATTGTAGCACACAAAATTCAAATCTACGAAACTAAGAATTTATTTTGTTGCAGTCAAATGGATTGGCGTTGGAGCAGGCCGAGAGAGCGTGATCACTCTCTGACGACACACGGTGCACAAAATGTTACTTAACTACGTCGCATTAAATGTATTACTAATTTTAATTTTATTTATAATTTTTCTTCGCAATGCAAAGCTGATGAGCGCACAGAAAACAAAATTTGCTAATATTTTCAGTAATTGTAGAATTATTCTTGAACTTAATTGAATGTGCATACATACAATATTATATTATTGTACACACATATAATATTATATTATTGTGTAATAATGTTTAGTCAATTTTGTAGTCGGTATCTAACAAACAAATGAACGATCATTAGGATCAATGAGAAAAAATCTTATACATATTATATATATATATACATATATAAATTATTTATATATATATATATATATCTATAACGTGTATAAGTATATAATTGTATATGTAATACATGTATATTATATATATGTATACATATATATTGCGGTATAAATTTATCTTTTATTACCTTGATTCGTTATACATATTGTAAATAGAAATGTATGCAATTTGAACACTAAATGTAACAATGCTGCCATATCTTTGTTGTTGTTTAAACTGTGCAAAGTAAATATTGATAATTTTTGGTGTATTTAAGAAAAAAATTTTAATTTTCTTTACATTATGCAAAAGAGCAAGTGTGTCACTATTTATTTATACTCTGCAATCCTAACTTAAATTATGTAAATTCCAAATATAGAAATCTCTATATTACGAAATAATTCTATATTACAAAGTAACGATGTAGCCCTCAAAATTTCCTATATTTTTAAAAACTTTAGCAGTATTTTTTACATTTCTTTATGATTATGGTAAATTTCGGCGCACATTCAAAATAATAATATGTTAGTATATATACATATCTACACAGACACAGACGCGACAGTATCGCAAAACTGACTTATATTTGTGATTGTCTGACCTGACCAACATGATTAGTCAATTACGTGAGGTCTTCGATCAGCGTCTGCGTCTTATCTAATAAACTTTTTACATTACGTCAGTCAGTCAAATAGTTTTAATCGGATTTGTGTACGGTGAGACGTTTTTATTGGCTGACGTTGTTTCGCGCAAGGTTCACGCGATTACGCCGCATGGAAAGGCAGTTTGAGCATCCCGTCTATATTGCAAACTATCACAGGAGACATGGTGACAGGAGACGCTGAAATGACTCTATTTGATGGGAAAATTGAAATAATTGTGCGATATATTCGTTGACTTGAGAGCGCTAAAAGATTTGACCGAACTAATTGATTTTCTAAATCTTCAGTCTCTGTATTTTGCGATTTATGACTACTGTCATTCGGGCCTGAAAGTAAGTATCAAGTTATTTCTGAAGATGCGTAATAGCAGCCCTTAATATTGCGCTATTAACTTTCAGCAGAATGGTGAATTCATCGTCGAACGTGACGGTGTCGAGTATTCTGAAGAATAAAAGTTCGGAGGAGGATGAACCTCGCAAGAAGAGCCGAGAAGAATGGCGAAAAGCCAAAGAACTCGAAGAAGCCAGAAAAGCAGGCACGGCTCCGGCTGCCGTGGACGAGGAAGGCAAGGATATAAATCCTCACATTCCTCAATACATCAGCTCGGCGCCATGGTACTTCGGTGCTAAGACACCTACCCTGAAGCATCAGAGACCTCAGCCCGAAAAACAGAAGCAATTCAATTCCATCGACGAGTGGTACAATCGCGGTGTGGACACATCTCATGTAGCAAACAAGTACCGCAAAGGCGCCTGCGAGAACTGCGGCGCGATGACTCACAAGAGGAAGGAATGCATGGAGAGACCGCGCAAGGTCGGAGCGAAATACACGAATTCCAAAATAGCTCCGGACGAATTCACACAACCGGAACTTTCGCTGGATTATGACGGCAAAAGAGACAGATGGGCGGGTTACGATCCGGCTGAGCACAAAGCCATAGTGGAGGAACATCAGAAAATAGAGGAAGCCAAGAGACAGATGCGCGCTGAGAAACTCGCGACAGAGGAGGAGGAGGAGGAGGAGGAGGAGAGTGACGAACAAGACGACAACTCGGACAAGGATGAGGACAAGTACGTAGACGAAGTTGACATGCCTGGCACAAAGGTCGACTCCAAGCAACGTATAACCGTGAGAAATTTGCGTATTCGAGAAGACACCGCAAAATACTTGCGCAATTTAGATCCCAACTCGGCCTACTACGATCCAAAAACTAGGAGCATGCGAGACAATCCATATGTAGGTGCGGATACCGAAGTGGATTACAAAGGAGAGAACTTCATACGTTTCTCCGGTGACACACAGAAACATGCGAACGCACAGTTGTTCGCTTGGGACGCGCACGAGAAAGGAGTGGACGTTCATCTGCTTGCCGAGCCTACGAAATTGGAATTGTTGAAGCAGGAATACGACAAGAAACGTGACGAATTGAAGGACAAGGCGCGCGACAGCATAATCGAACGTTACGGAGGTGAGAAGCATCTCGAGGCGCCGCCGAAGACTCTCTTGTTGGCGCAAACCGAAGATTATGTGGAATATTCAAGATATGGCAAAATAATAAAAGGCCAAGATAGACAGATAGTACGATCCAAGTACGAGGAAGATGTCTATCCGAACAATCACACGTCGGTCTGGGGATCTTATTGGCAGGACGGACAGTGGGGCTATCAATGCTGCCGATCCTTCATCAAAAATTCATACTGTACCGGGGAACGGAACTCCGAGAAGAAAACGGCAGACGCGGCGATTGAACAAGACAACGCGCCGCCCGCACAAATATTCGAAACGGAAGAAACGAACAACGATCGTTCCTCAAACAGCGAGTTCTCGTCGGACGACGAAGGCGCAAAGAATAAAAAGGAAAAACAAAGCAAAGCGGCGAAACGAAAATTAAAGAAACAAAAACAAAAAGAGTATCGAAAGAACAAGAAGCTGAAAAATTCAGACGACAAACTGAAAGAAGCACTGAGGAAGGAAGTGGAACACACAAAGAAGACGGATGAATTTTTGCGAATGGACGAGAGAAAACGTCCGTACAACAGCATGTATGAGGCAAAACCACCGTCCGCCGAAGAAATAGAAGCGTATCAAATGAAGCGCAAGCATTACGAAGATCCCATGGCTCACTTTCTCTAAACGCAACATTTATTATTGCGCTTGTTTTTATTTTTAATTAGACCACGTGCGTTAACATACGTTGTGTATATATGTATATGTAAATATTTGCAATGGCATAAGTGTACGAAAGCACGGGACAACCGAAAAGATTGAAGAGTGTGAAAAAACGTGATCGTAACGACGATCCAATGACTCGCGCCTTTCCGAAATATATATAGAATATTTATTTATTTTAATTTATATATGTATATATATAATTATTCGTAACTATGTGTATAAAAACAATTATATATGTATATACATGTAAATATATGTATAAGGAAAAATAATTTATTTGTATAAATAGATATTGTATGTATAAATATATGTATCTGGTAGAGAATGTGATTGAAAGTTTTTTTGTTCGTTCTGATTCTCATCTTTCATTGAAGTACAAAATGTCGCGCCAACGGTGATAGCGCGCTTTTCAAAAAAAACGCAGCCTATGAAAACCAATTTATTATTATATGAACCTAACTGGGAATCGATTCTGTATCACGCAGTGTAGTAAAAATTACAAAAATAAGCGAATTCACTAAAATATCTATGATCTCATTGGTCAACAATTGGTAAATTTGCTTCATCACTTTTGTAATTTTCATTAGATCACATGGATACGGAATCGATCCCCTGGGTCTGTGTGTTTTATGTGACTCGCTGTAAAGCAGAGCCTTTCAACTGATCACGTGACTGCATAGACTTCATAGCTGGAACTGTTGGAAGCGCAGTTACTCGCAGTTACTCGGTTGGTTGATCGTTGATATTTAGTACGTATCGTACGTATGTTACAATAATGGCGGGGTCTATAGAGATACCACTTCGTGACACGGATGAGGTAAGTATTTTTTGTTCTACCGATCATATGCTTAATTCGCTTCCTTAACAGTAGTCTACTCACAAATAGAAAAATATGTTTAAAGTGCAAAAGTTTTTTAACACAAATGATAATATTATTACAAAGTCTCTCTTAACCTCCTCAATGCAGACCGTTTACTGCCTATGTAAAAATTAAGATGTTTAATAGTCAACAATATTTAATTACAATAGAGAGTTTAATTTCTTACAATCTTGCAGGTCATAGAACTTGGCTTGGATCAGTTACCAGAAGGGGATGAAGTTTTAGGAATTCTACGACAGGAACATGCTCAGCTCCATATTTGGGTTAATTTGGCTGTATGTGTAAAAACTGATATATATATTTTATATACGTGTGTATTTATATTTTGAAGCAAAAACAAAAGTATATTTGTAGATGTAGTTTTCTCACTTATCGGGATTTATTTTTGTTTTAGTTGGAATACTACAAGCAGCAAAAGATCAGTGATTTTATTAAGATACTTGAATCATCTCGTCTCGATGCAAATATTGACTACCGTGACTATGAAAAAGATCAAATGCGTGCACTCGACATGTTGGCTGCCTATTATGTTCAGGAAGCCAACAAAGAAAAAAATAAGGACAAAAAGAGAGATTTGTTTACAAAAGCTACATTATTGTATACAACAGCTGACAAAATCATCATGTACGATCAGGTACGTTTCTTCAATTGTTATTTTTACAACAAATATATTATTTTGGCTTCAGTTTTTACACTTGCTTCAATTTTATTTTTTACAATTACAGAATCACTTGCTCGGCAGAGCTTATTTCTGCTTACTCGAAGGTGACAAAATGGAGCAGGCTGATGCTCAGTTCAATTTTGTGCTTAATCAATTGCCAAATAACATACCTTCTCTACTGGGCAAAGCCTGTATCGCTTTTAACAAAAAAGATTACAGAGGCGCTCTTGCATTTTACAAAAAAGCTCTGAGGACTAATCCGCACTGTCCAGCTGCCGTCAGATTGGGAATGGGTCATTGTTTCATGAAACTGAACAACCAAGAGAAAGCTCGACTCGCGTTCGAGAGAGCTTTGCAATTGGATGGACAATGCGTCGGTGCGCTAGTTGGTCTTTCCGTTTTGAAACTGAATCAACAACAGCCCGATAGTATAAAAACTGGCGTACAAATGCTATCAAAAGCCTATACAATCGATTCGACGAATCCTATGGTACTGAATCATCTAGCGAATCATTTCTTCTTCAAGAAAGATTACAGTAAAGTTCAGCATTTGGCTCTGCACGCGTTTCACAATACAGAAAACGAAGCCATGCGAGCGGAATCTTGTTATCAACTGGCTCGAGCTTTTCACGTTCAAGTAAGTTTGTCGAAAGAAATTTGTTTGAAAATTTATATTCCGCATCGGCGCGTTTTAAGCGTTCAATAAAACGGTAATATCTATCTATCATTTCAGGGTGATTACGATCAAGCGTTTCAATATTACTATCAGGCAACGCAGTTCGCTCCGCCTGTGTTCGTATTACCGCATTTCGGCTTGGGACAGATGTACGTTTATCGCGGCGATTCCGAGAATGTAAGAACAATACACACGCCGCCATGTGTGTGTGTGTGTGTGCAAAATGTATTTTTAAAACTAATCGATCACAAATCCATAAAGTAATACTTTTATCTCTCTAATAAAAGGCGGCACAATGTTTCGAAAAAGTATTGAAAGTACAACCCGGCAATTACGAAACGATGAAGATTCTGGGATCCCTGTACGCGAATTCGAGTTCGCAATCGAAACGCGACATCGCGAAAAATCATTTGCGAAAAGTAACGGAACAGTTTCCCGACGACGTCGAAGCCTGGATCGAGTTGGCGCAGATATTGGAGCAAAGCGATCTCAACGCAGCCTTGAACGCTTACGGAACAGCGACCAGAATTCTAAAGGAGAAAGTACAGGCGGATATACCACCTGAAATTTTAAACAACGTGGGAGCGTTACATTACAGGTGCGCATGTGATTTACACATTACACGTTAATTTCGTTAAAAATACACTAACCACCATGTATTCTTTACATTCATTGTATTCAGACTCGGTAATTTGGAAGAAGCCAGAAAAAATCTGGAGGAATCTTTGGCGCGTTCGAAAGCGGATGCCCTGCACGATTCGGTCTATTACAATTCGATAGCGGTGACAACCACATATAACTTGGCGCGACTCAACGAAGCGTTGTGCATATTCGATCGAGCGGAGAAACTGTACAAAGACATTCTAAAAGAGCATCCGAATTACGTGGATTGTTATCTTAGACTCGGCTGCATGGCCAGAGACAAGGGACAGATATACGAGGCGTCCGATTGGTTCAAGGACGCCTTGAGAATCAACAACGAGCATCCGGATGCGTGGTCCCTACTGGGCAATCTGCATCTGGCCAAGATGGAGTGGGGTCCCGGTCAGAAGAAATTCGAAAGGATTCTCAAGAATCCGTCAACAAGCACAGACGCTTATTCACTGATAGCTTTGGGCAATATCTGGCTCCAGACGTTGCATCAGAGTGGAAAGGACAAGGAAAGAGAGAAGCGACATCAAGATCGAGCACTGGCTATGTACAAACAGGTACAAAGAAGAAACGCGTCACGCGTGGACAGATCGTTCAGAGTGAGATTGCAATTTAATACATAAGATTGTTTTTGTTAGGTTTTGAGAAACGATCCGAAAAATATCTGGGCTGCGAACGGCATCGGCGCTGTGCTCGCGCACAAGGGTTGCGTGAACGAAGCGAGAGATATATTCGCTCAAGTGCGGGAAGCGACAGCGGAATTTTGCGACGTCTGGCTAAATATCGCGCACATTTATGTGGAGCAAAAACAATTCGTCAGTGCTATTCAAATGGTAAGTAGTCGGTGCTATTCAAATGATAAATAGTGCCACACATGTGTATAATTGATAAATACAAGCTGTGTCGATGTCAACCTTATTTTTCTTTATTTTGCAGTATGAAAATTGCTTGCGTAAATTTTATAAATATCATCACGTGGAAGTGTTGCAATATCTCGGTAGAGCTTATTTCAAAGCTGGCAAATTGAAAGAAGCAAAACTAACGTTATTGAAAGTAAGTAACGCGTTTGTGTGTGTCTTTTAAGTTCAATGAATTATTTTCCAATTTTGATGTTTGTAACATGTAATATTTTATGTTGATGCAATTTTTAGGCGCGCCGAGTAGCCCCACAGGACACCGTGTTACTGTACAACATCGCTCTTGTACTTCAACGATTAGCCACGCAAATCCTGAAAGATGAAAAATCAACTCTGACCACTGTACTTCAGGCGGTTCACGAATTGGGTCTTTCGCACAAATATTTCCAATATTTGTCGGCGCACGGCGACAGAATGGAGCAACTGGCCGATGGCGAAGCCAGAAGGTGTCAAGATTTACTGTCGCAAGCTCAGTATCACGTCGCGAGAGCAAGAAGATTGGACGAAGAAGAAAAAATGTTGAGGCGAAAGCAGGAAGAAGAGAGGTACGTCACGTTCTTTCGTTTGTACTACAATTTCTTTGAAAAATTACGTTATTTTATATTACACAAAAAATTCCTAAATTTATAGACAAGCTTTCAAAATGCGTCAAACGGAAGAGCAACGCAAACTGGAAGAGATGCGACGTCAAAAAGAAGAAGAGATGCTGCAGAAGCGACAAGAATACGTGGAGAAAACCAAGAACGCGCTTGTATTCGGAGAAATGCCATCGGAGAAACCTGCGAAGAAAGGCAAAAGACCTCGAACCGATCAATATATCAGCGACAGTGGAGGATCCGGCGTGGACGAAGGCGGCAGGGATGAAACAACGAGAGATAGAAAACGCAAGAGGAAACCGAGCGGCGAAAGCAAAGATAAAAAAGGCAGAGGTAAAGGAAGACGCAAGAAGGAAGCTGAAAGTGGCGAAAGTGGTAAGAAAATAGAGTTTATTATTATTACACTCGATCTTTTTCGATCGCACGAACTACTGTGAAAATGACTCTTCCACAGGATCGGAAAGCGATCAACCGAAGCCTAAACGCGGCAAGAAAACTACCAAAATTAAGAAAGAGAAACGCAAAGGTGCGGTTGAGACGCTCAAAGGTAAATTGGTTAAATCAAAGGAAACTATCTCGACGAGTGAATCCGACAGCGATTCCGCCGGTGGCCTTAAAATCGCTAGCGGGTAAGCAGATTTTCGCGTTTGGTTTAAAAGTAAATCAAGATTCAAATGTATAACACGATTTATATGATATTGTATAAAAATAATAATTATTATTATTACAGTGCTGAAAGCGGCAACGAAAACCAAGCGCGCAGCGGCAGCAGCAGACAGCGAATCCGATCCGATTCGGAAGAGTCTCGAGCTTCGCGCTCGAGATCTCGTTCAAGATCCAAGTCCGGAAGCCGCTCGAGAAGCAGTTCGCGTTCAGTTTCTCGATCTCGATCTCGATCCGTTTCTGGATCCAGATCCAGAAGCGTCTCGAGATCGAAAAGTAGATCGGCATCCGGATCAAGATCAAGATCGAGATCAAGATCGAAATCGAGATCAAGATCGAAATCGAGATCGAGATCAAGATCAAAATCAAGATCAAGATCAAGATCAAGATCAAAATCAAGATCAAGATCAAGATCAAAATCAAGATCAAGATCAAGATCAAGATCAAAGTCAAGATCAAGATCAAAGTCAAGATCAAGATCAAAGTCAAGATCAAGATCAAAGTCAAGATCAAGATCAAGATCAAAATCAAGGTCAAGATCAAAATCAAGGTCAAGATCAAGATCAAGATCAAGATCAAGATCAAGATCAAAATCAAAATCAAAATCAAGATCAGGATCAGCGAAAAGCGGGTCGCGTTCAAGATCCAATAGCGGTTCTCGGCGAAGCGAATCGAAAGCGAGATCAAGGTCGAGCTCGAGAAAGAGCGGTTCCAAGTCCAGATCGCCGAGCGGTTCAAGAAAGTCACGCTCGAGATCCAGATCGAAAAGTGGCTCGCGCTCAGGTTCCGAGGAACGTCGCCAATCGAGAAGCAAGAGTCGGTCGCGGTCCAATTCGAAATCCGTTTCAAGATCCAAGTCCAGATCGAGAAGCGGCAGCAGATCTCGTTCACGCTCTAGATCAAAGAGTGGTTCCCGAAGCAGGAGTCCGAGCGGATCGGCGCGGTAAGATCGCGGTTGTTGTATTCGCGCGCGCGCGCGCTAATTTTAAACTTTATTAGTTTGTATTTTTTTTTTTCGAGTGTAAAACTTTATTTTCCTATCACTTTCGCCACTTTTAACTTCCTTCTTGCGTCTGTCTTCTTTAACTTTTTTTTTCTCTCTGCTTTCACCGCTCGCTTTCCTCTTTCTCTCGCTACGGAAAAATGACACAACTTTTGTTTACAGATCCGCATCCCCGGTATCTAGAAAATCAGTGTCGGGTAGCGGCGGTAGCGACAGCGAATAAAGTTATCGGCTTTAAGCTTGTTCTACATTGATCGCAAGCGCAAAAACGCAAGGAACAGGTCTGGTAGAATTGATCAAATCAGCCAATTGACCAGCAAGATTGGTCAATTCTACGAGATCTACTATACCTTGCGTTTGCGCTTGCGATCAATGTAGAACAAGCTGTAGAATGGGCTTTAAGGAAGAACCAAGATTATCACACATAGAAGATATATCACCCTTAATTCGATCGAGTGACATCTTCATTATTTTCTACAATATTTCTTTTGTTATTGTCTTCTATATTTAATCGAATATATTATTAATACATGTGCTACTGTGTTTAAATATATATATATATATACCTATAAATACACATCCGTTTGTATTCAGAGCATGTTATATTGTTTCAGAATAAAATATTCTTATGTATATAAAAAATCACGAAATTAACTTGGACCAAGGACATGTGTCTGCTATTAAGAAACTGATCAAAATCTTGGTCCAAGTTCTAGACAAGTTACCTTTGTGATGACTTTTAGCAATTTCGACGGATTGAAACGCTTCCGAAACGATTGATCGCGTCGCGATGAATCAAGATGATCGTCGATTTGTCAAATTGGCGCCTTCGATCGAGCGATTCGACTCGATCGAAAAGAAAGTCAGAGCGCAATCGCTTGTTTACTTGCGATTGGTTGACTTCCTGTGTGTTATAAAATTTTCTTCCGATAATTCGGTTCGCATGTAACCGCGCCCTTATACCGGACACGGATCCTTAGCGCTAGATAGCGCGAATAACGTGATCTTCTCGAACGCAACCTGTCTATGTTCATCTATGTTTATGCTACAGTCTATTGATGACAGATTTCTTAACCTCTTGAACGTTTTTATATGAATAAGTTCGATTCATGTTTTAGATGAATTCTTTTTCTTACTTCGAGTGATCCTTTTGGCTCTTGTGATCTTGCGTTCTACATAAAATCGAAGACAAATGAGCACAAGATCGCTCTCATTTGCCTTGAAAGACAAATAGGAAATCATTTGTCCTACAATTTAGAGAGTTGTATCTCTCTCTCTTCCAGTACTATCTTCAGTTCTATAAAACTTATGTTTTTTATTTATCGTTGCAATAATATTTCTTTTTTTTTTTTTTTAGTAATGTTTATTTTGCACTTTGTAGATACTACATGTGCAAGCGGTAATAATGGACAGTCTATTCACGCAAAATGTTCTTGATGAAGCAGAAGATATACCACAAATAGATGAGTCTGTTTGGATTCTTGGCAAGAAGTACAACGCTATAAAAGGTATGGGAATTATTTAAACCGCAATTATTTTGAACATAATAATTTTTAATATTGTATTCAATTTTAGAACTCGATGCAATACGCAGAGATATCCGATCAAAATTGTGGTTTACTTATCGCAAAGGTTTTATTCCTATTGGTGGTTGTAGCTCTACATTCACATCAGACAAAGGTTGGGGTTGTATGTTGAGATGTGGTCAAATGGTGCTTGCTCAAGCTTTAATCACATTACATTTAGGTATAACAAATACAACACCTCAACAATGTAGTCACATTTAGTAAAATAAATTATTTGTAAACCTTATATATATATATATTTTTACATATATAAAAAAAAAAAATAATCTAAGTTTAAATTTGAGTCATATGTGTAGGATATATTATATAAATTATTTTATAATTCAAACTCAATAATATCTGACATATAAAATAGGTAAAGACTGGCAATGGATACCAGAAACAAAGAACAGTACGTATATAAAAATTTTAAAACGCTTTGAAGATAAACGAGCTGCTGCCTTTTCTATTCATCAAATTGCATTGATGGGTGCATCAGAAGGAAAAGAAGTTGGACAGTGGTTTGGACCTAACACCATTGCACAAGTATTAAAGTATGC
This sequence comes from Pseudomyrmex gracilis, assembly GCF_002006095.1. NCBI lineage: Eukaryota > Metazoa > Arthropoda > Insecta > Hymenoptera > Formicidae > Pseudomyrmex > Pseudomyrmex gracilis. The sequence continues at coordinate 671,766 of NW_018020632.1, forward strand.
ATTACTAAAAATACTTTTAATGAAAATCAACAGACATTTATCTACACAAAATATATGCATGTATATATTTGTGAAAACTAAATATATGCATGTACAGTAGGGAGCACCATATCGTGCGACTCCAGGGGAAATATTTTTCGGAAATTTCTCCTTTGGATGCTCTGTACTATCGCGCGCCGTTCTTCTTCGGTCTCCGCCAACGGTCCGAGATCGAAGGAGAAGAGCGCGCGGTAATAGGAGCAGCTAAAGAAGAAATTTCCGAGAAATANTTCCCCTGGAGCCGCACGATATAGTGCTCCCTACTGTATATATTCGTGTAAACTTCAAATCTTTATTTTCTCTTTTTCAAATACATCATACAAAGTCAAATTAGTATTAATTTAGTTTTATTAATAATTGCACATTTTACTTATTTAGTTACTTATTAACTCCTTCACTTAATGTTTTGATATATTTTATTTTTCAGGAAATTAGTTGTGTATGATGAATGGAGCTCCATTACTATACATGTTGCGCTAGACAATACATTAATAATTAACGATATTTGTAAGTATGTAGGTCTATTAAATGTTAAAAGTGTAATAATTTATTTATATTGACAATATATTTGTCATAATGTGTGTGTTACAAAATACGTACATATTTTATATAATTTATAAAATAAAAAAAATCTATTTACTCCCAAACATCACATATAGAAACCACATAAAAACCATACACATATATGTTTGTGTTATTTATGTGTATACATATATGTATATTATACATGTGTATATATATATGTATATAAAATTGACACAGTGAGACAGTGTAGAATAGATGGGGGCGTGACGGCGGAAATAGATGGAGAAATGCCCTTGAGGGCACCTAGTCAATGGAAACCTTTATTGTTGTTAATTCCTCTGCGCCTCGGACTCAGTGAGATAAATCCTGTGTATATTAATAGTCTTAAGGTAATATATAGCAATTATAGCATAAATTAATTTTAATTGACACAACTTGGTGAAACTATTAAGTTATTTTAATACGTACACATGGAATTGTATGTAGAATATTGTCAATTAGAAAAAAAAAACAATTTTTTCAGACATCATTTAAGATTTCACAATCTCTGGGAGTGATCGGAGGAAAACCTAATCTTGCTCTATACTTTATTGGTTGTGTAGGTTTGTATAAGCTACTTTCTAAAATTATTTCTACTAAATTTATATTAAATATTAACAGTTTTAAGAGTATACTAGATTTTCACTTAAAAAGATTTACTTTTATCGTAAATATTAAATACAAATTATTATTTAATAATAATAATTAAATTGTAAATATAGATTTAAATTATTTTTTATATTTTATATCATCACGACAAAACTTTATTGAGATATAACATTTATATAAATATATATATATATATGACATTGTATAGAAGAAAATTTCTGCTATATAAATTTCTTTATGAATTTTAAAGCTAATAAAATATAAATTCTTTACGATGTTATATTTTAAGATGTTTTTTTGAAAGCTATAAAATTCACACAATAAGCATAGCTATGTGAATAAAGATGCACGAAATAATGTTCTTAGGAGATGAAGTAATTTATTTGGATCCTCATACTACACAGAAATCAGGAAATATTGAAGACAAGACAAACGAAGAAGAAATCGAGATGGATGCAACGTATCACTGCAAAACAGCTAGTCGAATGCCTATTACGGATATGGATCCTTCTGTAGCACTTGTTAGTATATAGTTTCTCATTTATATCACAACAAACTAACTTGGAATAGAGTGAAGTTGAAAAAAAATTGCCAATAGGAGCCAAACACGCAGTGTACCTATTTAATTATTAAATATGTTTTTCTTGTCTTCACGCTTCTAACAAATAAGCCATAGCTTATATATAATGAGAAACTCACTCAATCTATCGTGCATACAGACGACTATTGTTATTTCTACATATTGTTTTGCGATTTGATGATAAAAGGTTTTTAAAAGAAAGAGTTTATATTTGTCTATTTTATTAATACAACTTGCTAAAATTTGGAAATTGATTGTTAGCTACTTGCGTTTATATATTGTAAACGTGCAAATCTACAAAATGATTATAATAAAAAAAAAAAAGAAATTCACAGAATTCGTAATAACTTTTTACAATTCTAGTGCTTCTTCTGTGCCACAGAAAAGGAATTCAAATCTTTATGTAAATCAATGCAAGAAGAATTACTTTTGCCAGAAAAGCATCAGCCATTGTTTGATCTTTGTACAGAACGTTTGGTACACTGGTCACCAGCGAAAGAAGCTGTTTCTGATGTGAAAGCAGCTTCCAGTTGTAAGTATCTGTCACGAAGATAAACAATGTGTAAACATCGAAGAACACAGAGTTTATATTTTTGTTGATATAATTCAAACTGCATGTGCCGTACGTGCTTCATATGTCTATAATATCAAGCTTCTTATTAATGTGTCATATATATTGAGTTTTCATATTTACTATAGCAACATTAATATCTAAGAAATATCAACTACACTTAGTGTAGTGCATTTTAGTCAAACTAAATATTGATAAAGTTATTTTTAGAGATCATCACACACACACACATTATTTTGTTATTAGTTTATTCTACACACAAATTTAAATTATTTTTTACAGTTGTAGACTTTGAACACATTGAACGTCAGTACGACACATCTGATGAAGATTTTGAACTGCTTGGTTGACATCTATCTAGTTCATCTAGTGTTATATGATAAGATGTAAAATAATAATTTAATATTACATGATAATATATGTGTGTTTTTAAAGACAATTTCTATTTTTGACTAGCGCAATAAAAACTTCAATGTTAATATAAAACAATTTAGTTATGTACATATATATATATATATATATATATTTTCAACGTGTAAATATATGTAACTTTTATCATTAGATTTATACACACACTTACAATGTGATTATCATCACGTATATAAATTTGTACTTTTCATGGCACAGAGATTGTATTAATTTGAGATTGTAACATTTCATTATAACTATGTATTATTTTTAATTAATTATATATAATACTTATTTTTAAAAGTAAAAAAATATAAATTACAAGTTTTTTAAGGACAAGTTTTTTTTTAAGTAAAAACTTTATATGCTTTCCCACAAAAAAAAAAAAAAATTTGTGAGGAAGGAAAGTACCAAAGAAGTTGAAAATACTTGCGCGTGGAAATTTCAATGTAAAACTATACATTTACTGCAATTTTTTGTCATGCCAGATCATTTAATGTTTTATACATGTAAGACATTGTCGCTTTATTTATTTGTTTAAAACTGTCGACTTTTGCCGTATTAGTTCAATTTTTGTGCACTAGTTCGGCGCATGCGCCAATCACTCATGTGGGCATGCACACGTGATCTCCCGGTGCATCGTAGGGATATACGAGTGCTATATATCGGCAGCACACACATGGTTTTCATTTTAACTCGTTTCAACTGTGTAGTTTTGTCAAATTTGAATTTAAAGTGCAAAAGTAATACAATTTAGTAATATTGTTTAAATATGGGGGTAAGCATTATTAAATCTAAGTATATTTTCTTGAATTTGCAGAAATTAATACTCTAGAAAAAAAATATTTAACCTCTTTTTTTACAGAAACTTAAGAAGCCAAAAGTCAGTAAGATTAAGAAAAATAATCAAATAAAGAACAAACTCACAAAACAAGGAAAACTTAAGACTCGGAGATACAAAAAAAACCAACAAACTTCTTTAAAAGGGTATGATTTGTATATAAAACAAGAAAAAAACAAAAATTGTTATTAATTTCTATTTGTAATTTTAGGACAAGTAAAGGCAGAACACAATCAGGTAAAAGCGAGGTCTTCGAAAAACAGAGCAAAGATGTAAATGACAATCAAGCAGAAAAATTATATGAGAACAAAATATTAAAATTTATGGAAGAGGATGCTGGAAAATCATTTCGCTTATTGCTCCCTGTGAAAACACGGATAGGAAAAGTAGAAAAACGTCTTCTTCCAAAAGATGATGACATTGCAGACGAGAAAGATGATAAAATTGCAAATGACAGTGAACAGAAACAAAATAAAGAAGACGAACAGGAAGATATTAGTGACATGGAAATTGATATGGATGCATATGTAAGATCAAATTATGTTCTAAATATATAATAAGCACACACAAAATATAAATCTATTCGTGTGTTCACAGAACAATTTGCAAGAAGAGACTGATAAGCTGACAGTTTCTACTGTGGAACTTCTGGCAGCTCGCAAAGAACTGTTACAGTCTACACGTTTCAAAATAGGAATATTATCAAGTGGTATCTTGGAAAATCCCGAGCAGAAAATAGGAAATCTCAAGTTGTTGTTAGATATGATGGACGAAAAATCTTTTGAGATTTATATCACTGTGAGAAAACTAGCAATGGTGTCTCTTTTAGAAGTCTTCAAAGACATACTACCGTCGTATAGCATTATTCAAATTTCTCAAGAAGGAGTAAAGTGTACGCAAATAACATTTAAAGATACTACAATGCACGAAAAATCGCATATGTTTGCTATTCAATCAATAATAATTTTTCGCGAATTTTGTTTGATTTAGTGAAAAAAGAAACTTTGGCGCTGCAGAATTATGAAGGTACATTGTTGAGAAATTACAAAAATTATATGCGAAAACTCGAAAAGATGACAAAGATTTTGATTCGAAAGAAAGGAGACACGCGAGTGGTGAAGGAACGAGAAGTCAATTTAGGCGAAATCGCAATATCGTGCATGTGCGAACTTATCACGACTCATCCGTATTTTAATTACTCCGATAACATAGCCAATTATATTATTCCTTTCTTGGATAATAAGCGGAGTAGTGTAAGAGAAAGAGTAGCGCAATGTATTTCTCAAATATTCAAAGAAGATAAACGTGGTCAACTGTCACTTACGGTAAGTATTTTTTGCATTATAAAAATCGAAAATCGAACGCTTGATTTCTCTAAAATTTACATAAATTCTTTCTGATTAAATTGTAGATAGTTCGAAAATTAAATCAGTACATCAAGTCAAGAAAACATTCCGTTCATCCTGAAGTGATAAAAGTGTTACAATCCTTACGCTTGAAAGACGTTAATCTTGATAAGGAAAAGGAAGATGAAATGAAACAAAAAACGCTCAAGTCTCACAAACAGAGAATCATCGCGTTAAGCAAACGAGAAAAAAAGAAGAATAAGAAACTGGAACAAGTGGAAAAAGAATTGCTCGAAACAAAGGCTGAGGAAAATAAGGAGACAAAACACAAGATTCTCACGGAAATAACGAGCATAGTATTTACCATATATTTTCGAATTCTGAAACAAGCTCCTAATAGCAAAGTATTATCGACGTGTTTGGAAGGTTTAGCCAAGTAAGAGACTTTTTTATATCACACATCACTTGGTCATAGTTCTCGCGTCTGTTTTCAATGTTTTGCCGTACATTTTTTCAGATTCGCACATTGTATCAATATCAATTTTTACCAAGATTTAATAACTGCTATAGATAAGGTAATAGAAGACGGTAATTTGGGATTGAGAGAGCAATTGCATTGCGTTCAGTGCATATTTGCTATATTTTCTGGCCAAGGTTCAGCACTGAATATCGATGTGTACAGGTTTGTATGTAAATCTAATGTTTTTTTTTTTTTTTTTTTATGTTATGTGTTTCGTACAAATTACATTTCTTTCTGATATATATTTTTTCCAGATTTTACGTGCATTTGTATAAAAATATATTAAATGTCCATTGCGGGAAAACACACGCGGAAAGTGAGATTATATTGAAGACGCTGATAATGCTTCTTACACATCAGCGAAAGAGAATCGCGCACTCACGTTTGATAGCCTTTGTGAAGAGAATAAGCATGTTGACGCTGCAATCGCAACACAATGCGGCGCTGAGCATTCTCGGTATTATCAAGCAAATTATGCAACTCGATAAAGCGTCTCAAATCTTACTGGACACCGATTGCGCCGCAGACGGTTATTACCAGGCCGAAATCGAAGAACCTGACTATTGCAATGCACATTGCACCGCATTGTGGGAGCTTGTTGCTTTGCAGGTACGTGGTTTACTTCCGTTTGTGAACGAGATTACTAAATAATAGATACGATATATTCAATGCCTCATATTTTTACAGCGTCACTATCATAGCGTCGTGAGAGAACTCGCTAGAAATATCGCGTACGAAGTGCCCACGAGTGGTGAAGGTAGTTTATCTATTGAAACCGCGAAGCTGTAAGTATTGATGCTTTCATCGATTGTTATATTGTATTATTTTCATATATATATATATGTATATATTCGTTTTTTTTTTATGAATTTTAGAACACCGGAGGAGCTTTATACAGAATATGACCCGACTGGTGTGGCATTCAAGCCTGCTGTACCCGTCCCAAAAAAAACTACTGCGGTTAAGAAAAAATGTACGGACTGTAACTTAAGTCCTATATTCGAAGAATATATTGGCACCATCGACATTGACAAGCACTTAATTACAGACGAACATGTGGATTTTTATAAAGACTATAAATGTAATTTGTATCATATACAATAACAGAAGTACATATGTATATATATATATGTAGAAAAGAAGAAGTTTTTTCTATCAGTAAATTTTGCAACGTAATAGAAAAAATATATCTGATTTTTGTTGATTCAAAAATAAATTGAATTTCCTTTCACTTTGATCTCGATGATGAGAAGAGTGCACTGAGGTGTTGAAAGTGCGCAAACCAGAAGTGTAAGAAATCTGTCCGCGACACAACTGCTATCTTTAGGCGGTAGTGATAGGAAAGACTTCGTGTATCTGATACGTACGGGGCACCATGTTGATGTGCATGACAGACACTGACAGGTCAAATTAATGTCAAATTTTCATTCAACAACATTGCGATGTTTACGCAAAACAACAAGAAAGAGTGACTAACACATCGATAAGATTTGTTTCCGCGGTTATGGTTTCAAGATTCGAGTAATTAAATTTTCTCTTCATTTTATGTGTAAATACTAAAAATTAGATCTTATCCTATAGAGAAATACGTTCTTTCTTTCTTAAAAACCAAAAAAAAAAGAAAAAAAAAATTGGCATAACGATGACGTTCAATAGCAACCGTTACGGTGTTTTGGTGATGCGTAGAAGTTGCAATAAAAGGGAAAAACATCAGTATCAAATTGGGTTTTATAGAAAACGGTAGGAGCAGAGAAGTGAATATTTACTTGTCAGTTTTGTCAATGATCAATCGCAACATATTTTTCGTCTCAAATTCTGACCATCTCTATTTCGAACTCCGCATATATATAGCTCTAATGTATCACACATACATATCCGCACGCACGCGCGCGCGCAACACGCACACACTTTCTGTCACTCTCAGATATAAACAAGATATTATCGAGTTATGGCATTCTTCACTGTATGTTTCTATTGCTGTTTGAATACATTTCTGAAATCTATCTTGATGTTTGCGCAATCAACATCGATGAATGAAACAACACACTTACACATTATCACACTCCTTCTCTCTAAAAAAAGAATATCTAATCTAATTAATGTATTTTTTGTTTTTTTGTTTTTTATAGATCGTGCATAATGTATATGGTTAATGATATGGGTATTCTAAAGTAAGAGTAATCAGCAATACATGTCACAGAGTTGGATCGCTAGAACATGCTTGTCTGTTGTTTGTATAATTTTTGTTAAGTGACAAGTCATGCCAGGAGAACCATCAACTGCAACTGGAAATAAATCCAGTACTAAAGCAAAGAGAATCTCTGTAGAGGATCTCTATAGAGGACCTCGTGTTCAAAGTAGTACTGACACAGAGCTACAGAGTCAGAGCGGTTCGACCCCGTTGCAACCTACGTTGCACTATGTCAACTTTCGTTCCGAGTTAGAGGACACTTCCATCCCGTCGGCTCTGCGATGCCGTTTATATGATCTCTTTCAACAGATAGAAAAAGAATTTGAAATGTTGTACAATGAAAATCTCGGACGTACGTACAAGATATTTGTAATCACTTTGGTTTTTATTATATTTATTACGTATTAAAACTGTATTTTATTTCATTGCAGTGCAGGAAAAGATTGACATCTTAAATGACAGACTTGAAAGAGAGTGTTATGGATCAGGTGAACGAAGTTTACCTCCTAGAGATCTCACAGATTATCCAGAAACAAAAAATCTTTCTAAACAGAAATGTAAGACTCTTTGATTAATGTATAATCAAATATTATAGATAACATAATTACCTGAGAAAAGTATTTCATAGCGTAAACCAATTTTATGCTATTTATATATATAATTTTATATGTTATGTATTATCATACATGAAATTGAGACTATCTGTCATATATGATTGTATTTAAATCGTGCATCATCAGATATAGAATTTTCCCATGTATGAAGAACTTCTTTTCAGATTATTAGATTATTCTAGTACATTTAAGTAAAAAAGAATAATACATTTATGCCCGATTCTTCATACCTCCCGCTAGCTATATTCTCTGGATAAAGATATCTGTCAGTTACTAACACATTTATTTCATAAAGCTTTATAGAGATAAAGAAAATTGATTCTGAAAGATATCTTTTGAGTAAAGTTATTGAGAACTTATCTAGAGGTGAATACATTGGACATTAGACAAACATGAATGACAGAAGATAACAGTCTGTAACACCAGTATCTAAAACAATAAGTGATATAAGTAGTATAAAACAAACGTTGCTTCGTACTACTGATGTATTAATCAATTCTTGTAATTAGTAAATGATTGTTTCTCTATTTTCAGCCATGGGTGCAAACTCAGTGCAAAAGATTAAGACTTCTCATAAGTTGAAAGCGCAGACTAGCAAAATAGTATCAAGCTTCAAAAATCCGTCTATGTCTTGCACGATGCAAAAAGAATACGTGGGTCATCGGGATGGTGTGTGGGAAGTGTCCGTAGGCAGATCAGGCCAGCCGATTGTAGCGACTGCGTCTGCCGATCACACAGCACGCATATGGGCGATAGACAGCAGTCGATGTTTACTGCAATACAACGGTCATAACGGATCTGTGAATTCAGTTCGTTTTCATCCAAATAGAGAGCTAGCGTTAACAGCGAGCGGCGACTGTTCTGCTCACGTATGGCAGGCCGCTGTCGATTGGGACATACCGAAAAGAGTGTCGTCATTGGAGGAACTTCCGACGGTTGGTTCCGAACGCTCCGCTACAAATAATCTGATCGGTAATAACGACGAGCAAGACGATCCGCCGACATTGAGAACGCCGATACGTGAACTTTTGGGTCACACGAATGTCGTAATGGCTGCGGATTGGCTTGCCGGTGCCGAACAATTGGTTACAGCCTCTTGGGATAGAACAGCGAACTTGTACGATACGGAAACCGGAGAGATAATACATACGCTATGCGGACACGATCAAGAAATGACATACGTGTCGACGCATCACATGCAACGATTGTGCGTCACTTCTAGCAGAGATAATACATTCCGATTGTGGGATTTTCGAGAACCGATACACTCGGTTTCGGTGTTTCAAGGCCACACGGAGTACGCGCGTTTTATATTATCTGACAATTCTTCTTCGCAAGATTATTGTTTCAATTGATAAAATATTGATATTCAAACGTTTCTTACAGAACAGTAACATCGGCGGTTTTTACAAGAGAAGACAAAATAGTGTCCAGCTCGGACGACAGGAGCGTAAAAGTGTGGGAGTTACGTAACATACGCAGTCCGTTAGCAACAATACGTGCGGATAGCGCCGTTAATAGATTGTCAGTTTCTAGTACCGGGATAGTGGCAATACCGTATGACAATAGACAAATACGTTTGTATGATTTGAGCGGTCAACGTCTGGCGAGATTACCTAGAACTAGTAGACAGGTAAAACAAAATCTATGACTCTGTAGCTATATTGAAACAATTCTTTAAAAGTTCCGCAATGTTTTATTAACACATTTTATGCCTCGCTAAGTTATACGTAAATAATTTATAAAAAAAAAAAACACAGTAGCAATAATCTCACTCAAACGTCCTTCGTTACTGAGAGTTTGCAAAAAACTAATAAGTTACATATTTCCAAGTGAACTCAAATATGTTTTTGCATTTTATTATTTTGCGTTTTATATCTCGTAATTATTATTATTATACACATCAATTTTATATTAGACATATGATTATGTGCTTACAGGGACATCGCAGAATGGTGTGTTCCGTAGCTTGGTTGGAAGACAACAGCATCAATTTATTTTCCTGCGGTTTCGATAGACTAGTATTAGGCTGGAGCGTTCTTCCTATTAAAGACGCTTGAGAATTGCGTAACTCGATCAAAACATCGTATGTCATATTAATGTGATTTCGGGCATACGTATGTGAACATTAGAAACGGAAATACATATGTAACCGTAAACGAGAAATCCAGCAATTAATCCAGTCAACGATCCTCCCTTCCCGCTCTTGCAGACGACTGCAGTGAAAAACCAAAATATATATATATATATATCGTATATATTATTGAACAATATTTATCAGAGAAAAATAATAAAAATAGAAATTTTAAAAGTTAGTCATAGAGAACTGTGAGCGTCTTGTTTTATATAATACCGTTACCTGAATATGCCGTGAAAAGACATAAAACAGTATAGCCTTGAACAAGAAGATAATATGGACCCGAAGCTATGTGTCTCCAGACTATTCCTAAACAACCCAGCAATTTGCCGCAACCGCCGATTGTTAAAGCACGGATTAGATCTTTTACATTGTACTTGTACGGCTTTTTGCCGCCGATAAACCATTTCAGTTCGGTCGTTACAATAACGGCGTAAATGAATGCCGTAAATGCGAGCGCTGTGTGAATCAGCAAATCGTAAAAATTGCAATTATCATGTGCGTTCTTATCTAGATCGATTCTTGTATCGCAGGAGATCCAAGCCCTGAACGATTCGAATATCCATAGTATTACACACAATTTCCAATATGACTTAAACTTGCTGTTGTACAAGAGATGTCTGTAAGCTGGTTTTTCGATCAGAATAAGATCAACAAAGACTATAACGGGATCGTATTCGATGTATTTGTCAGCTATTAAGTCACATTTCTCCTAAAATATTCAAACTTAATAATAAAAGATTTATTTCAATTTATTAATTTAATTAATTTACATATCATTAATATAGATTTTAATATAAATATTAAATTATACATATATTGGATCATTAAATTTCTCAAATTTCATACTTAATGACCTAATATATAGATTTTCTCACTTATCTTTTTAGTTTCTTATTTTTCTTATTTAAATATTTTCTTATTTTACTTACACATTTTAAGATTTTGAGTACACTAGGGCAGTATCTTCTGTATAGCTCTTTACGTTCGGCTCCGCAATTTATGCAAACGTACATTTAGACAGATTAAATATTATTTCTGAAATAGAGCAAATAAAAATCGGTAAATATACAGAATAAGAGAGCCCCCTCCGATCGGCTTCTCGCGTTCACATATATTATTAAGATTATCTTCCTGAGTAACAATATGAAGCTTTTAGTCGTCGCTCACTGTTTATAAAAAAGTTATGATCAAAAAAAGTTTCATAAATAAATCTTTTTTCCCGACAACATGTACATTTTTTGTGTGTTGAAAGCATGTAGGCAGGGAGGGGGGCTGCGCTCCCCCGCAGGTGGAGGGGCTTTGCCCCTCTCCCCTGCTCCTCCCTAAAAAAAATTTATTTATGAAACTTTTTTTGATCATAACTTTTTTATAAACAGTGAGCGACGACTAAAACCTTCATATTGTTCCTTCGGAAGATAATTTTAATAATATATGTGAACGAGAAGCCGATCGGAGAGGGCTACCCTATTCCGTATATTTACCGAAAAAATTAAAAGTATGATCTCAGTTATTCTACAATACGTATCTATTTTCAAACACAATAGAGCATCTTTGTATCTGCTACAAACTCTTTTCTTCATTTTTAAGATAAAAAGAATATAACAATAAGAAAGATAGGGAAAGGTCGCAAAACGAGCAAAGACAGTAGGTGGTGTATTAAATAAGTCTATTAAAACATTAAACAAATAATAAACGTTTCAACTTACAATGAAGTCTTCTTCAGTCGCAATAATAAATAATAGTAATAAGAACAAAAATTAAAATAAAAATAAATCTAAAAATACAATGAATGAACGCACGTAGTTACATTTTTTTATACATAAAGATCTTAGTAATAGAGATTAAGGTCATACAGTACTTGAAAGCCGCCAGGTTGTCCATGATATTGAAACAAGTCAGTTTATCGATGCAAAGTCAAATTGATTACTAAGATTACTAATATAAATTACTAAGATCTTTATGTAAAAAAATGTAACTACGTGCGTCCATTCATTGTATTTTTAGATTTATTTTTATATTCTTTGCTCGTTTTGCGACCTTCCCTATCTTTCTTATTGTTATATTTACGAGCGGTTTCTGTTTCTTATTTAAAAAGAATATAATTAAAACCGTGGCAGACACAACGCAGAATAATGCTGGGAAAGAATGAACAATTAATTTTGAGACTTTAGAACGTTTTCGTCAGTGTAATAATTGTTTGCGACCAAACACGTTCTGTTTAACATTTTTATTCATTTTTTTATCTAAAAACAATACAGCTAAAACGTTTATAATTACATGGCTTCAAATGACAAAGCCAAAACATTTTGGAAACAATATACATTCAGTAAGCTTGCAATATCATTCTGCGTTTTGGTTTTGCATGTTGTTTTTCTTATCTTAAATTTAATATTACACAACGTTGAGAAACGTTCTACATGATTCTTCATTACATTCAACGAGATGTATACACTGTTGACAAGAGTGGGGCAAGAAGACGTATAAATAGACCTTCTTGGTAGACCTTTCATGAAAGTTTGTGCGACGCGCGCTGTATTGAAATACGCTTCATAACTACATACATCAGGAATATGGCACTACATTCTAGTATAATTATGTCACAAGGACAAAAAATGCCTATTCTAGGATTCGGAACATGGAATGTGAGTATATAACAAACAATACATATCTCTTCTCTATAAAGAAAAGTCATCATTAACGACTTACATCACTTTATTTTTCGAACTGGCTTGTGACTTGCTGATTTTTTTTGTATCTATAAAAAATAGATTTACCGCTAACTGCGCGAGTAATGATTTACGTTGCATATAGAAATTGTTAAAATAACTTGGTTTACGTCTCGTACATAGAAAATCCTCTTCTGAACTACGCATCCACCAAAACGTATTATTTTTTCCTCACATTTCTCTTTCATCACTTTTCTCATTATTTAAATATAAATTACAAATCATCACAGATGACAGATCGTGCCGGACAGTACCGAGAGTATCAAGGCGAGGTACTTCTACCGCTTCGATGCTCTCGAACGCAACACTCGAGACCGCGCACGGACACGGACACGGTTTTTCCTTGATGTGTACGAGAGCATCGAGACGATGGGGGGTATCCCGCTTTGATAATCTCGATGCTGTCCGGCATGATTTGACATTTTTAATGCAATCGAAACTAACGCTAACGCTTGCACGGGAAGTCTTTGCGAATGCGTGAATTAAAGAGTGAGGAAAAAGCGGAAGTATACGTTTTGGGAAGTTGTATTGTAATTTGAAAAACAAACATATCGTTGTAAAAACATAGTCAAGAATTCAGACTTTTCTTGTTAAAATCAAATAATGATGTTTCACAACGCGATGAAAGCGAGATAAGAATGTCAACGTGTCTTCTTTATCTGATCTGAAATAAATTAAAGATAAAAGCTGAATAAATTAAAGATAAAAGCTAAAAAAAAAACAAAATTGAATTGCAAATACAGTCGAACAACTCGACAACTCGAATTTCAAGGGAAGAGCTAAAATTTTTGAGTTGTAAAGGTTTCGACTTATCAAAGCGTTTTTTTTCCTTTCCGCGGAGCAGAGAAGGAAGTGAATAAAATTTCTGTCTTACAGAGATTTTCGAGTTATAGAGGTTTGACTGTACTTCTAAAGGAACAAGTATTTTCTAATTATACTAAATTTCCTCACTTCTGATAAGTTCTCGATAAATTAATCTAAAAAAAAAGATAAAATATCTTTTTGTATATCTTTATCCAGAAGATAGCTATCGGAAGATATGAAGAAATCGGGCTTTGGAGATATCGGTTTGTATCGCAGTAGTTTTAAAGTTTTGCAATATAATCGATTTAAAGCACAATTTTGTTATTGCATTATTGTATTTGTGCTAAAGATCCAGTAGGAACTTTTTAATAGATTTTGTTTCTGTTAAATCTTGATTTGTATTAAAACATTTTTCACAACAAATATTCTCTATTTTACTCGCGTATCAGGGCTTATTTTTTTTATGTTAAATTAACCAAATTCTGTGTGTACTTATTAATGAAAAATATTTAATTAAATATCACAACTATAGTGCAGCGTTTATGATTTTTATCAATTTTCCACCGAACGAGTAAGCAAACATTTTTAATCAACAATAGAAAAAAAAAAAAAACATTGCAAACCGGCGCATAATTGCGTTCTGCTGACCGCGATCATTTTTCATTTTACATTTTTTCGCGGCTATTTTATATAATATTATCATATTTGTTTATTTACCAAAACGTCGAACGCGTGAGTTTAAGATAAAAAAAAAATATAATTTTATAGTTTATTATAATACATATATTATAAATATATGTTTTAAATATTTTCATAAACATAGGCTAAAGAGGACGATCTAGAAGAAGCTTTGAATGCAGCTTTAGAAGCCGGATACAGACACATTGACACAGCTGCGGCTTATGAAAATGAGCATATCATTGGTAATGTCTTGAAAAAGTGGCTCGATTCTGATAAAATCAAACGATCCGATTTGTTTATTACGACAAAGGTATTATTCTTCGGGATTTATAAATTTTATATAAGTATACCGACACACGCGCGCGTATGTAACTTTAAATAACGCTTTTTTTTTTAGTTGCCGCCCAGCGGCAACAGACCGGAAGACGTCGAAAGATGGCTCAAAAGATCGCTGTCCCTGTTGCAACTCGATTACGTTGATCTTTATCTTGTACACACCCCTTTTACATTTGAAGCTGACGGAGACGCTATAGTAACATTTAACGAAAAAGGAGAAGTAAAACTCGATCTGACAACGGATCACATAAAAGTATGGTCGATGATGGAAAAACAAGTGCTCGAAGGACGCGCCAAAGCAATTGGATTGTCCAACTTCAACATTGCGCAGATAAAACGAATTCTGAATGTTGCTAAAGTACCTGTTTCAAATTTGCAGGTTGAACTGCACTTGTACTTTCAACAAAAAGAATTAGTAAGTTTTATAATCCTTACACATTTAGGTTTTAGTTTTCATTTAGTTTTGATAAATAGAAAACTTATGTTTTTTTTTGTTTGTACTTTTTTGTAGGTGAAGTTTTGTCAAGATAACAATATCAGCGTAACGGCATATTCTTCTTTGGGTACACGTGGATATGTTCAAAATATGAAAAAGACAGATTCTGTGGCAGATTTGCTGCAAGATCCCACTGTGTTGGAGATCGCGAAAAAATATAATAAAACACCGGCTCAAGTAGCGCTGAAACACATTGTTCAAATGGGTATAGCAGTTATACCAAAGAGCGTAAATCCAAAAAGAATTAAAGAGAACGCACAACTATTTGATTGGGAACTTGAATCTCAAGATGTTAACAAATTGATTAATCTTGACAAGGGAAAATCTGGACGTATACTTGATTTCAAAATGTTCAAAAATATCGCAAACCATCCAGAATATTCATTTTCTTAAGATTGTTGATTTCTTATTATTTTCTTTTTCATTCTCACATTCCACGTTTCTAGTTTTCTAGATTTCTTGATTTTATAAATTCTTTGTTTTGTTTGATTTCAATTCTTCGCTTTCTGTACGTGTATTTCTGCTGTTGGTGTGCATATTCTTCTACATTGCAATACTTCAATATATGTTATAGCTTTTGTTCTTATCAAAATTATAAAGCAACAATATGTATAATTGTAGATACATGTAAAATAATATGAAATACAGAAATACAATATATAATAAAAATATCTAAAATATTTTTAATATATTATTTTAACATCTCCCGATTTAAATCATTAGAAAAGATTGTTTATTTTTGAGAACACCATTTGGTCGTTCAATATATGTATATGTAAAAGTATGTATGCAGAGAAAGTCAAGCAAATAAAGATTATCCAAAGTAGGTTGCCCACTTTCAAACGTTACCTACTTTTATCGCAATTATATCCGGTCTCTCAACTCTTGTTATTACCTTTTTATTAAAAAAAAAAAAAACACGTTAAATAAACACTTATCAGTAGATACATATTATATCACAGTGACCTCGTCGTTATTTTAACTTTGTTTTAACTTATCACTGGCTATATTCTATATACATTTTCAACAAACATTGTGTCTTTTTAACATGTTTTTTTCCACAAGAAAATTACTAACCATACTTTCAGAGAATACCTACTCTGCGACTTTCAACGTAAGCAGAAAAAAAACTAACATACATACTAACCTAACCTGACACGCGCAAGAGAGACAGAGAAGAAGAAGCCAAAAAGAGCGGCCACCTTTTGTGTTTCCATAAAAGCACGTATATTACAAGTTCCCGAGCGCCTCGATGTCCACGTTTTGCGCGTCTCAACTACAGTGAACAAAACTGGTATCTTAACCGATTGAGATTTGGTTCTGTTCCGTGTGCGCGCGTTTTGCCGCGCACGAGTCGATTCAATATTTCGATTATCGAAATATCGCGCGCTTCGATACGCTTCAAGTGGCGGGCAGCGAGCAGTAATGGCGGACGCGCGACGAAGAGCTGTGAACTATGTCGGGAATTGTTCTCGTATTATCGTGATTGTTATCGTCTCGAGCGCGAATATCAGTCGCACACGCGTATCACAAAGCGGATCTTTGTAAGTGATACATGATTAATACCGCGTATTTGCTCTCTGTAAACGCAATCGACGAGTATATACAGTGAAATTGTTTCGTGGCCGCGGTTCTGCGAGACGCGCGCGAGAAAATGATCGACGCGCGACGCCGAAAGAATTTCTCTCGAATTGGTTCGTATTTTTCATGATTATTATCGCGGAAATCGTGCGAATATCATAAATCGGTTGTTTTTGTTGATATTTAATTATTGAATCGCCATACTTGACCATAACGGCGAGCTTGCACGGTGCAATAATCGTATCTCTGTCTCTTGCGTTTTCCGCAACGCGCGCGCAAGAAATTAAATTTCGCGTTTTACTACAAACTATATGATTGATGTGACCGAGAAAAAGTGAAACTTTTAATGAGCAGCAGAATTTATGACTACCGAGCAATATTATGAAACGGAAGTGTAATCAAGTAAGTACAACTCTTTAGATTATCGTATATTTTGTTGCTATTATTATTAAATATAAAATTACTTAGTGTATTCGCACTTCTACAGGTGAATAGCGAGCTGCAGCGGACGTCGATTCGATAAATAAACCGGGCCGATTTGTGAAAATTAAAACGAGGACATGAAAGAAAATTAAAGCAAAGATCTGCAACTTTCCACACAACATATGTGTGATTGTCAAGAAAACGAGAACTTAGCGAGCAGCATCAGAATTTATGGAGTGATATCAGGTATCATCTCCTTGTATATCATCATTTGCTGTCGCTTGTTTTATGAATTTAATTTTTTTATTTTTTTTAAAAACATTACATATACATATGTTACAAAATATATAACAAAAAACATGTACATTACAAAATTGTTTTAACGGTACACAAGTATATAATGTATGAAAAGTTGCAATTTCAAGAAGGGTTGCAATTACATTTTTTTTGTTGTTTTATTAATATTCATGTGTCACGAATGTTACAATTTTTTCAATTTTCATTTTACAATGTTTTTCTTTCTTATACAATATTACAATATTCTACAATACATAATCCAATACAAAAAATTTACTTACATATCAATAGTTGTGGTAAAATTACATTTATTGTATATCATCCTCTTTATTGCACAGAGTAATTCCGCGAAGTAAATTGTATTTAATATGTCGTGATTTTTTTATACAGTTCGTATCGTTTCTACTATTTCATTCTTTTACACATGTTTTACACAATAAATGTAATTTAACCTTACATGTACGTAAATGTACTTAAATCTTACATCTATATGCATATGCAGTGATTTATATCAATCAGTGCAGATGCATTTTCACTTATTTTTAAACCTATCCTATTTACCTATCTTACTATTCTTATTAATTAGCGCTTTACATTTGTATTCCTACCTCTATAACCCTAACTTAAGAAATTCTTAACATATACTTCTAATTCCTGCCTACCCGACCTAACATTTTCTAAAATTTTATAGATATATATTTCTATCTATTTTTTAGGAACGATTTTAAAACCTACTATTATTTTACGCGAGGGGCAATTTTTTTAAATAAAAAATATTATTGTGTACATATATTGTTATACCCGAGAATTTTTTTTATATTTCATAATTTAAAGACAAAGTATATACCCACTCCATAAAACCTAACATGTAATTAGTGGGAAAAAATAAAATATATATATTTTAAAAGAAAATATATATATTTNAAGAGGATATATATAAGTAAAGCACAAGTATAGGAAAAATAATATTAAAAAAAGATTCTATGAAGAATCAGTTCTTTAAGAGAAAGTAGAAAAATGAGTTCTTTAAGAGAAGAAAAAAAGATTCTATAAAGAATCAGTTCTTTAAGAGAAAATGAATAAAAATTAGTTCTTTAAGAGAAGAAAAAAAGATTCTATAAAGAATCAGTTCTTTAAGAGAAAATGAATAAAAATTAGTTTTTTAAGAGAAGAAAAAAAGATTCTATGAAGAATCAGTTCTTCAAGAGAAAGTGAATAAAAATTAATTCTTTAAGAGAAATTGAGTAAAAATAGATATATAAATAAAGAAAAAAAATATTAAACTTTTTTAAAAAATAATAGATAAGTGCAGAATAAATTTTATACAAAAAAATGTGTACAATGCATGTACAGAGATTATTTAAATCACACAATATAGAATATGTACAAATTTNATTAAAAGAAACTATTGAAAAATCAGTGCGATTACTACACATGCAATATAATTTATTCTTCTCAGATTTTCATGATAGAGAAATAGAAGATAATCGTTTAATTATAAATCATTACCTATTTTTTTTAAAAGTTTACAATAACAATTATCAACTTTGAAGTTGTATTAACAAAAATAGAGTTTTAGATATATAAAGCAATGTATTCAATTAACATGTCACTCACGTTTTTTATTATATGTATTTTATAGCANAATATATAAAAATGTGCATTTTATTTGAATTTACGGTGTGAATTTTACATAAACAACTATCAACTTTAACGTTGTATCAACGAAATCGACTGAAAATAATAAAACTAATCTATAACGTTTATTCACCTCCGAATTCTCTTCAGTGGCAGTTAAGATACAATGGTACCGCTTGCATCCAAACTGCTAAAGAGGAGAATTCGGAAATGGATAACCAGTTATAGATTTACCGTGGCTTTCTCACTAGCCTGCAACGTAACTCTAAGTTTTCTCTGTTTGTTTAAATATTAATACCGAAATGTAAAATTCTACTGTAAAATTCAAGTAAAAGACACATGTTTCAATATATGTTATAAGATACTACAATAAGAAATAGATATTATTAGTTGATTCGATATATTCCGAAATGACAATGATTTATAACTTCTTTATGTGTGAAAATTTTATATCAAGCTATAATTATGAGACTGATAAGATCTCATATATTTAATCTGACATAATAAGATATAAAATGTGTCTGTATAAAGAATTTTTATTTTGAAATATTATAAAAGAAACAATTTTAGAATAATTTAATTTTTCTCTTGTATCTAAAATTTATTAGATATATATTTTGTGACTTTAATTACTATAATTGTATAAAATGCTAATAATAAGATAAAAAATATGAATATATAAAAAGGCAAACACTCTCTAAAAGTGAGTTACCTTTTTACTTACTGAGAAGAATAAATTATTTATAAAAAAAACAACGTACTGTTGTGCGTAGTCCCTCGGCGTCCATCGACGTATCTTCTACTCCAGTCCCACGTAGCAATCAGGAACCTACCTTTACTGTCCCACGATGCGACGAGTGCGCGCCCACGACGAGATGACCGTAGTCCCACGACGCGGGACCACGTTTAACCTTACCGGTGGTCCCGTTGCTGTAATGTTACGCGAAAACCGCGAAATCGCGAATGACTCTCATTTAACTTTGAAAAAAGTTGATAGATAAAATTTAGACAAAAGAATGTGAAAAATACCGCGGAATAAATAACGTTATTTTAAAAGATAGAATATAAGAATAATAATAATAATGAAGTGAAAAGTATAACGATATAGAATTTTATTCGCGACTTTATACTTTATGTTTAAATATAAAAAATGTGTAGAGAGTAAATGTGTAGAGGGTAAATATGTAGGGTAAAAATGAAAAGGATAGAAGAATAAATTGAGGAATCTTACTTTTGAATATTTTCTCTTTTTTTTTCTTTTTTTTCTTTTTTTTCTTTTTTTTTTTGATAAAGGAAGGGTATAAGATAGGTGGTATGTATAAAAAAAAAAAAATATATATATATAAAATCAGTAATAAGTGATCAAAATAAGTAATCAAAAAGCACGAGATATATAATATANAATTTTACTATATAATTTTTAAAATATTCTGAAATAATACGTCGCGTGAATTTTATACAAAACTTANTATTGAAATTCAAAAAGTTTTATTATTGATTGTTTAGTTAGAACGGAACGAAATTTATTTTAATTATAATAGTAATAATTTGCGTACTTTTTACGCAAAACAGATTGCTTCGCAGACTCTCTGCAAAGACAGTCTCGCAACTTTTGCGAGAGTCACTCCGCTTAGCACAGCGAAGTATTTTGCTTCGTTAGTTCAACGAAGCACCAGTTCGCAATTATCTTGCGAAAATGATTTATCGAAAACGGAACGAAAGACGAAATAAATCAGAAAAACAACGTCAAAAGTACATGTAAAACTTNGATATCTATATTCGAAAATCTAAATAATGTTAAAATAAAACGCGATCAAAATTACAACGTAAAACTTTTCGTAGTATATGGACTTTATCCTTCTAATTAATATAATCGCGTATATTTGACAAATTTCAAAAGTAAACATCGCGATAATAATGCTAAATAAACTNGTTAAAATTAAATATTTATGTCGATTAAATTCTTTCTCGATATACTTTTCGAAAATCTACTTGTCTCAAAAGATTTAATTTTTCTGTAGAAATACTCGCGAAAACTTTATTCTTTCTTTAATCTCGATATTAATATAAACTACAATCAAAAAAGAAAAACTAGAAAAGAAGAAATAGAAGAAATAGAAGAAATAGAAAAATCGCGAAAACTAAAACCGCGTACACGACCGCGTGATTTCCTCGCAACTTGCGAGGTCCAGGGCGTCAGTTTTGACGCAAGGCGAATTAAATATGTGCAATTTGTTGCAAGTGAATCGTCGAGAAATAACATAGTCATTAATAAATAAATCATTGTAAAAAGATCAGTTAGTATATCTTTGAAAATGTTATGAANTATCTCGAGAACTGTATTTCTCTTTAATTATACTTTTATTCCGATTAGTATTTAAATGTATACATACGTATATATAAAACACGAAAAATAAATTTCTACTTTAAAAATATAAAAATATTNTATTTGTATTTCTCGACGCTTCAGGATGAATATGCAAAAACTATGTATCGCACTGATTTAGAAAAAGAACCCATCACCTACCCTAAAGGTGTACTCACGTGCGCTGGCCACTTCTGCTACAACACCACTCTGTAACAAACAAAAGAGAATTCTATCGTTAGATTAAGAAACTTGAAGAAAATAAGTTATTTAATACTCTTTTACATATAGTATTTATAATATTAAAAAAAAACCATGTGAGAGATATACCTTCGTGCCAGCATTTTGTTGCCCGAACCGGCTCCTCCGGTACTGCCGTTGTCCATCAGGAGGTACCGCCGTTGTCCATCAGGAAGTACCGCCGTTGTCCATCAGGAAGTACCGCCGTTGTCCAACACCAGCGTCATCAAATGGCACTTTATTCACACACGCGTACACACTTAATTCATACGCAATGAAATGATTTTCTTTTGTAATTTAAAAAAAAAATGCTTTTAATAATATTAAACGTTACTTCACGATGAAAAATTTCACGTATATCAAACAATTATCTTATCATTTCGAGATTTTTTTGATTTTGTAAAATAGAGTTTTAGATATATAAAGCAATGTATACGATTAACACGGAACTCACATTTCTCTATTATATGTATTTTATAGCATAATATATGAAAATGTGCGTTTTATTTGAATTTACGGAGTGAATTTTACATAAACAACTATCAACTTTAACGCTGTATCAACGAAATCTACTGAAAATAATAAAACTAATCTATAACGTTTATTCACCTCCGAATTCTCTTCAGTGGCAGTTAAGATACAATGGTACCGTTTGCATCCAAACTGCTAAAGANGAGAATTCGGAAATGAATAGACAGTTATAGATTTACCGCGGCTTTCTCACTGTAGCCTGTAACGTAACTCTAGTTTTTCTCTATTTGTTTAAATATTAATACCGAAATGTAAAATTCTATTGTAAAATTCAAGTAGAAGGCACATGTTTCAATATATGTTATAAGATAATGTAATAAGAAATAGTTATTATTAGGTGAATCGATATATTNCTTTATGTATTAAAAAAGTATTTTAAAAAATAACAAAGAAATTACNAAATGNAAGATTAATTAGTTATATGCGCGAAATATTTAATNGCGATACGCGGTATATCTGCGATAAAGAAGTTGTATGTTAATTGCGAAAGAAAGAAAGAAAATCAGTTTTAGATTTGCAAACTNTTNCGTAATAAGTTGCGATAAAAGTGTACGAAGAAGAAATTTTGAACCGCGCACTCGAAAACACGTCCGTCACTCGTGAGCGCTCGAAGAGAAGTGACGCTGCGCTGCGCAAGCTTCGCGCTGCGCAGTGATTTTTCTACTACACCTAGATATTTTCCACCGCACGCGCTTTTGCGCTTTTCGGTTTTTCTTCGCGTCGTGAAGTAAGGGAAAAGAATTTCTCGAGTGTCGAAAACAACAAAAGTATTCGTTGTCGGAAAAACATCTCGGTCGTTGACTGTAATTTACACGCAGTATATTTTCACGTTGCGTATTAAAATGAAGGAAATTTATCAAATTTTGTTGCTCTTGTTTTTTCCATAAGTAAGTCGTGAATAACAGTATTTGTCGCTAACAGTATATCTATTTCTCCTTCGGTCAATCGCGAGAATAAAACGTAAGAACTCGGAATCGAGATAAAGTTATATCTTTTCCTATAAACTCGAATAATCAATGTAATATATTTTTTCTTTGCTATCAAACAGAAGTTTTAATAAAATATTATTTGAAGAACTTATAGAATTTTACGAATTGCAACGTATAGAAGTCCCGTATACAATTTATACACAAAACACTGTTTTTTTTCGTCAAAAATATTTTACATCAATTATGCGAGTATAGGAAGAATAACTTTGTTGCAATTTCGAGTTCGTACGTTTTATTCTCGTGACTGATCGAAAGAGGATCATAACAGAATCATATTTTAGTAGCGAGAAATATTGCAATTCTCGAAAACTATTTAGAAAAAGAAAGAACGAAAATTTGATAAATTTCTTACATTTTAATATGCAATGTAAAACGTTTATATATGTATTATTATACATATTCAACGACTGACGTGTTTTTCCGACGAGGCAAAAGGTTTTGTTTTGACGCGCGTGATCGGGAAACTGTTTTTCTCTTTTTCTCCTACTGTGCCTACTCACAGTAGAGCTTTAGTTCTTTTCGAAGAATATAAGGAATTGAATTGAAACTTAGTAAAATACTTATTGTAAAATGGTAAGAGAAAAATGAGAAAGAACAGTGTTGAAGTGGCGTTTGCGGCACCGGAAAAGTTGATCCGGGTTATCTTAAAGCAGTATGAAGGTCAGTGTCGTATTTTCAAGTGCAAACCAACATTTCTGTCGTAAAACTTGAACTTTCAAACTATAACTTATTTAAAGATTTAATAATTTATCTCGTAGTTAATTCTCTTTATTAACTTGGTGTTTCAGATGCAAAGAAGAGGACTTGTTCATGCAAGGAAGAGGAGTTTGCAGTACGGGGCAGTTGGTTCAGGCAATGGGGTGCTGGCACGAAGGTATGTTGTTTTCGTAGTTATTTTTTATGCACAACTTATAACCGTCAGCTACATTTTCTTTTATAGAAAATTTCGGAAAGGTTTTTTCTTATCTATTAAAGCCACATATATTTAAAGAAATGTTAAAAAACGTATCTTACATTTAACAATAAAGGAGAAAATTTTCTTTTTGTTACAGAGTGGTGTGTAGCAGAAGGTGGCCAGCGCTCGGTAAGTACACTTCAGGGTAATGGTGATGATTCGAAATCAGTGCGAAACGCGTGTAGATCTTTTACGAGTTTTAAAACATTGAGTACGCAATTTGTATGTATTTTATACTAATATTTATGCAATTATATTTTACATTCACATTAAAATATTATAACTGTTTTTTAATATGATAAAAATTATGCTCGAATCTATATATAAACGAAAGAAAAAACAGATATACTGCATTGTGTCGGTTTGTTTGTAAAACTTAGTAGACATATATATTAGTAATATGATTTTAATATATATATTATTGGTTGTTTTTATAAATTAATTCGTTCTCGATGTTTTAATCTTCATCAAAGCGAAAGTTTTGTCCTATGTCGAACTCAACGTTTGAATTGCGCCACAATTTGCGAAGCTTTTTAGAATAAAATCGCGATTATTCCGCGGAAGATAGACTCACGGTGTTTATCATATTATATTATTTATTACCGCGTTTACTCTTTTCCGACTTTCATGGTTTATTATAACTACAATTATAAAGTCAAGTTAACAATTTATAAAGTTATGAGAAAGAAAGAAAAATATCTTAAAAGATTATTTGTTCCTTTTTTTATTAAAATCTGATTGTTAGTTTTACGAGATCGATTTTTATCGACGCGAGTGTTCACATTCGAGTTTTCTCATGTATTTGCAATTATTCAGTTCTTTTTCAATTCAAATTTGCGATATTCTGAAGTTACACGCGTATTGTAGAGTCACGAACGTTTTTATTATACGATTCGCAATAGTTATATTTATTATGCTTCGCTTGAACAAAAGGCGCACTAGCAATAAGTCTCGCAAGACTGCGGGAAGATCTTCGCAGTGATACACTGCGGAATCACATCGAGCTTTGCGTAATAATAATATTACGCAAATATTGGATCGCGCATCGAAATAAACCGAAACATTCGTCCCGTCATAAAAATAGTGTGTTTAAATTCGATTCCATATATGTATAATCTTTTTGATTATTATGCGAGTTTTGTGCCAAATTTTTACATGTCGCATTAGTTTAGAGAATTCGCGGTATTCATATAGTTTCATATGTTCGTAGCTTTATAATTTCAAAATTTATTTTCGGTTGTAACTTTTGGAGAATTCGAGCTTCGAAAAATTCGGTAGTTAAAGTGTGGACTTTACAAAAGAGTAGGGAGATAGACTGTAGAACAATTTGAATATCGCGTGTGTGAATATAATTTCGCGTCTTCCGCGTCGCGAGTGAAAATAAAAGTGCTACGCGACGTGGATTACGTGGGACAATCCAGGCGTTTATCCAGTGGACCATTCCCGAGGGCGATTGTTGCAGAAGAAGATACATCGATGGACGACGAAGGGACCGCAGAAATATGAGTCATATCAAAAATCACATTTTAAACAACTTGTTTCTTTTAGCTGTAACTTCTTCTTTTTATCTTTAATACACATTTCATACGTTTTAGTAGTAATTATTCAGAGTTAAATTTATATTTAGAAAAAAACTCTGTTCCACCTTTTTTCTACTTTTCTTTTTATTTTTATTAACACTAAATATCTATATAAAGAACTTTGTGAATAAAGATGTATATGTAACTATATTCAATACAGCCGAAAGGATCAAGTTTTTAACATTGCATGCGTAGTATCCGTATATTAATCGCACTGATTTCTAATGGCACAAATAAAGACAATTATACATCGTGGTGTGATTTTCTTTATTAGCTATTTTTATATATAAATTATGGTGTGGTGCATATATAAATCTTCATTCTTCTCAAACGTAATATTTTTTTATTCATGCTTGGTTTGCTCATTTATTAATTGTATATGTACACTGTTGAATTTTTCTGTTGTGTGATTTTTTTAAAATTTTACGTTTTATCTCTCCACTTTGTTAACTTTTTGTTTTACATTTCTTTAATATTTGTTGAAGGCTTTTGTAATTTTTCTTATATTTTCTCTCAACGTATCAGATATCAAACTTATTTGTTAAAATAAATCCTGTCGGGTTAAAAAATATAAAGTAATATAAACGTACAAATATATATTTATATTCGCGTATGTATAAAATCGCGAGAGTGACTCTGATGACGTGAAATTCATATCTGGTGTTTCTATCACTTGTTTTTTGTTTTTGTCTATAAGCGTTTGAATTACGCCGCCGCGTGTGGCTCGATGACTTCGAGAATCGCAATATATCTCGCGTTTCGATATATTTGTTCCGACGAACAGACATAGTGGACGCGGAGCGAAGCTTCTCCGTGAAATGTTTCGCTATCTGTTCGCGTTTCTCACGAGAGAAACAAAACGACGCGTGACTGGAGACAAAATCAAGTTTACACAATGTGTGATTGTTCTATTCTAAAATTTAGCAATTAGAATTCCTGGCAATATGCAGAAAAGAATCCAATCAGGCGCATCTCCTTAGGTCATTTCTTTGACATAGGCATTCAAGGAATATCCACTGAATATTTTCTGGATAATGCAATATATTCTGTAGATAATTCATATTCTCAGAATATTGTGTGCCACATGGACTTCTGCTGTAATATTAAATAATATACATTTATCACACACGTTTAGCCCTCCCCAAGTACGACTAAGTTGTAAAAAACAAAATCTATATTTTTCAAGTGTAGATAAGTCAAAAATGTTAATATCCTTTATTCAAATTTTATCCGTATTTTTCACAAACTTGATACATTTGATGCAAACATTACATAAACACAATCGCATTGAACATTTGCTGCGCACTACTTTTGATTATCAAAAAAGACTATGTAAATTATATAAGTCTCATATATATTTATCTATATAACAACTGAACTAATAATAAGTTATCTTTGTTTATTTAAATTTATAATTTTGATTGAAACTTGGTATTTGATGTGTTACATCAGAAAAACCGTATGTACGCAATTACAAAATATATTACAATTTTAAGCGATAATAATATATACGACGAATAAAAAATCGCACACCAGTCCGTCATTTCTCTATGTGTGGCTTATGAGAGAGCCAATATATTTTATGTCACAACACTTCGGTAAAATATTGAACACATTTTATATTACGCAGTTAAAATTTAAGCAAACGTTTAACCATAAAACATTTAAAAATATCTTGCTGAATTAGCACCTCAATTTTCCGACTCTATAACTTGCGCGTATTATATTTAATTATTGTGTAGTCTTGTATATATAATATCTAATAATATGAATTTATATTGAATATTACATAACAACACGAATTATCGTATGTGTATAACAGAGAGACAAAAATTTAAATGTTTTCTCGTAATTAGTTTTGTAAATTGTCTTCTCACCCTGTAAATCCTTCGCGATTTCACTACGCCGGTTGCAAATTTTAACAAAAAAGTTATCAATAATTGCAAAAACGATTCAAGATTCTTGTTATATTTGAATATTACAAACGAGATATAGAGCAATATTCATATATATGCGTTTATATATACAAGTATATATAGACGTTTTAAAGTAATTATAAGTTTTTGCAATGTTTGTTGTAGTTGCGCGCATAAATATCGTACTGTGATAATAGAAGAATATCATACTTTTATATATAGTTCTCTTATTACATGAATATTAATTTTGCTAAACAAATCGGTTCTTTTCTTTTCATTATTAATGTGTGTAATTTATAAATGCCTCTGTGCTTGTATAATGTTGTGCGTTACGGGCAATAATTATTGTTAAATTATTAGTCGCGCTAGAGCTGCATAAGTGCTTGAAAACGTGAACCTCTTCGCGGATATACGATTTTTGTTTATTACACTGCGGGTATATGTCAACATTCATTGTAACAGCAGCTGACCTCGTACGTTATCACTCGTAAATAACCTTTCTTTTCGTCACGAAGATAATTCGTGTTAGAATGTAAAAAAATTCAAAATGTGTATATATTACCGTGTATGCAAAACGTGTAATAGACACGCTCGCGCTTACACACATTCTTCTAGACCTAAAATCTAGATCTATAAAAAATCGAACGCTAACAGACTTTGACATTTGGCACATTTTTTACTCTCATAGAGCTAGTTTATTCGTTTGTAGAAACAAGAGTAGAAATTTCGATTAAAAAAAAAACAGGTATTGATAAAAATCCTAATTCGCAATATATATTTTTGATTTCATTTTAACGTCGTATCAACTCTTTATAACACAAAGACGGTTATCTTTTTATCGCGTCTTTATCGTTAAATATAATTATTGTTAGTAATGTTTTTTTTTTTACACACTAAGTTATTTCTAAACAAAATGTGTTATAAACACTTTTCTATATTTTTTTTCTCTCTCTTTTTTTCTTTCTCTTTCTCTCTGAGAATCCGATTTTAAGAAAGTATTTTCGAGTCGTATTTTTGAATAATAGAATAATTCGCGCGGCATTCCATTTTAGGCAGTCGTTTTCCTTCCGCTTATTAATTACAGGCAGAACCGTTGTTCCCGTTCGCAGCCTGAAAGCGTCGATAGATTTCATTTACACCGGCTTTGAGTGTACGTGTGAATAAATAAAAAGAAATACGGGAAAAACAATTTCATCAGAGGCAGATAAATTATCACGCAATTTAAACGTTTTTTTTTTTTTTTGCAAATCCGATCTGCTCGTTACGACGAGCGCATTCGCGATTTGAAATATATCTAAGAGTAACACGTTTACAAGTTTTATAATTGTCGCTTAGCTTTATTATCGCGTAAGAGACAGTTCTGTGATTTTCCATACAGAAGTTTTGGAAAAAAACAAATCTACTGGGTTTATCAGAATTTTAACTGTTTTTTTTTCTGTGAAAAGTTTTACACGGTAATATAATAAAACCATGTTAACACATGGCGGCGATAGGGGTTACGCTATAAAAAAAATTAAAATCGATTATTCCCGCGGACTACATCTGCCTCGGATATCCGTGAGATCGCCTGAACCTTGTACCCGCGTCAAGTTCGTCCCCGATCGGGACGATCTGATCGCGTTCGTGTCGAGATACGAATTGGATGATACACGTGGCATCGATCTCGATGCTACCTTTAAGTTCGCCTGACTGCCGTAAAACGAGGTAAAGGCCGTGTCCGAACTGACGCTTAAGGGTAAACTCGTCGCATCCATTGTCTCCCTCTCGCTTCCGAGGGTGGACGCTCTTATATCGAGGGTGCCGCTCACACCGGACATCCCGGAACTCGTTGCCATCTCCACTTCTCCAACGTCAGGGTGAGATATGTGTCTAAAAAAGATCGTCTAAGAATATACACATATTTATAACAAATGAGAGAGAGAGAGAGAGAAAGAGAGAGAAAGAAAGAATGAAAAGGAGGACAAGAAAGTAGAACGAGTAAACGTCGTTTGAAAAGTAACGCGTAATCTACCTGTAATCCGGAATAGGTGGTTCAATGTGTTGCGTCCGTGAGGTCGTCGACATAGGTGTTCTCTTTATGGCATATATGTATATGCCAATCATTGTGAGCGCATATGAAACGAAATACAACGCGTGGAACTAGAACAGAGGCAATTCAATCGCGCGATTCAACGTGAGATCTTTTTTAAAGGGAAAAAGTTAAACTAAAATTAAAAAATGAGACTTTATAGCTCTCGTACTCTGGATGTGTATATGCAAAATAGATATATATTTTAACGTGTAAAATTAAAACACATATAAATAACATATAAATCTTAGAATTGTTATTCAATTCGAATTTTCTATACGTATTAATTTACATTAAAAAAAACTATGTACAATATATTTTGCATCTAGCGTACACACATCTATAAAGTCCTATCTCTTGATTTTTCTAATGATTTCTAGAGAAAAAGAATAAAAAAAAAATAAATAAATAAATAAAAAGAATAGAAGATTACTGAAACGCGACATTAATTAGAAAAAACGCGTGTCTCTCAAACTATAGAATCATTTTATGTATTTCGCACACGTGCGAAAAAACCTACTACAATGACTTATGAATTAGTTGAACAAATTATATATTCGTGCGTGTTTACCGATGCGACCGCGCATCGTAACGTGAGAATTGATTTTGTTTACCTTGTAATAATGATTAAGCATGCCGGCTAGTATATTGAACGAGTCCGAAGTGAGTAGGGCCAGTTGCAAAGCGGTAGCGCCGGACTCGTACAGTATTACCGGTACCAGAGAGAAAAACATAAATTGGGTGATGCAGTAAAGAATTAGAATCGTTATCACCGGTGCATTGTCCCAACGAAACGCTTCTATTTGAAGCCTCTCGAGCACGGCACTTTATTGAAACACATGTGAAACGATCAGATCACGATGTGATCATATTATTGAACATCTTTTTTTTGTCATATTTGTGTCATATACTTACATCTGCATGCAACTTAATATCGTGCCGAAGAAACCGATCATACCCAGGTATTCGATAATATCGACCGTTTTGACAACCAATTCTTGTAGAACCGTCGTAACCGAGAATAATACCGCTCCGCCCAGACAAAGCATGTCGCCGACAAGTTGATTCTTTCCTGATGTCATGTGATAAAGCACACAGTATATCAATTGTCTTTATCTGTTTTTTTTTTTTATCACAACAACAATTTTTATCGGCTTTATTATGTACACGTGATAATTACCAGTTGACGAGGGATCATTGTTGTTGTCTATACCGGCCCAAACGAGACATCCCACACCCATTAAACAGACGGATACGCCAACGATGTGCACCATTCTATATCTGACACCCAACACCAGAAACGACAATACCAAAGCAACTGGTATTGCCACACAGTCAAGAAGCTGAAATATTGTTTAATTTTTTATAGTAATTTTTTTATGTTACGTAACGCAATTTAACTTTGTTTAAACATTAATATATCTTTTTAATATGTTAATGTTTTAAACATCTACGTGTTAAGGAACGACAGTGAGGCGACAATGAAGTAACGTTGCCCGCGATTAAAACTAGCGATTTGTAAAAAAAAAAAAAAACAATGAGCCCTTAATTGTCTGGTTAAAGTGTTAAATTAATTGATTATATAACAACTGAACGAGAAAGTATTTACTTGTATACTGGCGAGGCTGGTAAATTGATGCGAGGACGTGATAAGCGTGCACGCCTCGACGTCGATTAACGCCAGAAGCAGATATCTCCAACCACGGGCCCTTATCACGGAAATTAGATCATTTCCCACACCTCTGCAGGACATCCATGTCGTGTAAACTAAACACATCATCACGTAGTGCGGAAGATTTTGTCCTGTTTCGGAAAGAACAGATGTGCTTTAACACTTTAAAGAGGATTTTTTTTTCGATTTGCCACACTTTTTAACGGGCTTAAGTTTGTTTTTTTTCAACGAGCTGTATATAAAAACAAAAGCGAAGAATCGTTAGGTGAACAAGTTACCTGTTGGAAGCGAGAGCTTGTAGGGAGCGGTGGTGTTTATGTAGTGATTTACGAGCGTCATAAAGCACAACACTATCGAGAGAAACTGACCCATTATTATCGCTCTCCATACCGCCCTGTTTTACAATCAGTTAATTATCAATTAACAAATCTCAAGAGAGAGAGAGCAATACTTACATGACACACAAGAAACTACCATAGAATTAATTATAGAATAAATTACCTTAAATATATAAAAAATTAGATCGTTGAAATTGTAATCAAAATAATTTCCCGAGGAAAAAGTCGATAAAACAAATAGGAGATTACTGAAACGCAACATTTTTGTTAGAAAAGATACGCGTGTGTCTCAAAATACAGAATCTCGTCTCACGTATTTCGCACACGTGCAGAACCTACTGTACTGACACTAGCGCACGAGTTTCTCAAATCGTATTGTTATATAGATTTATTGTCATCGATCGCGCGCGACATATTTTTTTTTTTTTCGCCGAGAACTGAATCTAATTCGGAATTACGCCGCGGGGTTACACTTCGTTACAACGGCAATCGCGAGCAAGTTACACGACG
Organism: Pseudomyrmex gracilis; assembly: GCF_002006095.1. Taxonomy (NCBI): domain Eukaryota; kingdom Metazoa; phylum Arthropoda; class Insecta; order Hymenoptera; family Formicidae; genus Pseudomyrmex; species Pseudomyrmex gracilis. The sequence continues at coordinate 704,335 of NW_018020632.1, forward strand.
AGAGCTAAATATCACCCGCCACTTTCACCCCGGGAAATGCTCAGGTCGTTCGCCCCCTTCTTCGACCCCACCCTCTCTACTGCCTACAGCACAGGGAAAAACACACACTGTGGTCCCTGCGGGTGTTCAGGGCGGTCACCCTCAACAGCGATTACTCACGTACCATCGACCCAGTTCGGATATGTAATTTTCGATTTTATCGCAGACCCCATTCCTGGCCTGCATCGTCGGGTTTTGAACTCCGTAACGATCGCTCACCGGACCTCTCATGCCATGGTGCATTTTCGTCCTGAAGACTCCTCGCCGGCGAGGGTTCGTTGGGCCGAGGCGCTTGCGCGTTCTCTTTCTTCTCCTTCTCCTTCTACTCTCTCATTCGACTCCGTTTGCTCTTGTCGCTTTATTTGTTTTTATTTTTCTCGAGCGTACAACAAAAAAAAAAGAGAAATATTATTTTACTATATGCGGCACGTGGGATAATGAGATACCGCGACCGATAAAACGACGCGTCGTCGCAACATCGCGTCAAATTTCGAAGTCGAAGCCAATTCTCTCGATCGAAAAATAATTGATTGCGCCCTCATTTTCTGACGTGAAAACACTTAACGTGCGAAAAACTTTTGGAAATTTAAAGATCGATTCAAGATTTTTTGTCTTCTGTGATAATTTGTTCTCGAATGAGCTCGAGAGAGTAGCATTTAATAATATTATAACGCGTCGATAGAAGGACGGAGAAGAGTAAAATGACAACGTAAAGAAGTACGTCTTTATTTGTATATACCGAGTAGTTCTTTCGTAGAATTTTATTTACAATATATTTCAACATTCTCGGATGTAATGTGAGCGCTCGGTTCACAATTATCCGATAGAGTTTGCACTTTTACACAACGATCTTTTTTTGTCAGAGAGATTTGCATACACACGCATATACACACGCACACGCACACGCACATTATATAAACTTTACATAAATCTTCAACTTACTTATATTCTATGTTTATTATATATCTCAAACTTGTTGTTTTGCTCAGATAAAATTACAAGTGTAGATCTTTCGACGTATGAAAAAGAAGGCGATTTTAAACGCTAAGAATTTGTGCAATCGATGTTTTTTTTTATCGATTCGAATAATGTACCGCTACTCGAATATAACGTTGGTTGGTTTTTTTTTTTTTTTTTTTTTTTGTTAAATCTTCTAATGATTGATCGCCCGTGTACAAAGAGGAAATTTCGAGATTTAATATCGTTCGAGCGTGCAGTCGCGCGGTTCACATAGAAAGTTGGAAAAATAGTATAATTTAATTTTTTCCACTAAATTCTCCGATCGCGCGTGTTCACATTGCACACGCCCGGAATAAATAACGCGCGAATTTCTTATTCTTGCCTGAAAAGACATTATTTCACTCGCGAGATATACGCACACGTGAATATACGTTCGATTGAAGTGCGGGCGCCGGATATTATACTCACACGTCGAAAAACTCGATCTATCGGTTAGTCGGAATAACGATAAAAAGTCGAATGGAAAAAACGGAGACAGAAGAGTATACGAGGTAAAAATTCTTCCTTCGTCACATCGTGTTTTACGATGCAAAATGTGTAGAGTATTTGAAATTTGATTATTTTCGAGCGAACGCCGCTTAATTTGTTTACTCCCGTTCGATATGAGCAATAAACAATTATCGAAGACTCTGAGGAAGAGAAATCTTTTTTTCGTCGATTGACAAATCGATCGATCAATTGGTCACTTTAAATCAGCATTAGAATTAATCTTATTTTTTCTTGGCCTCCTCCTCTACCGTCTCGTTCTGTTTGCGGAAACAATCGCCCACCGGGAAGAAGTCCCAACATCTTTGTTGATACATATTCCACACGTAGGTCTCCTGACCTGTGTACTCGGTATCCGGTTTGTTGATCAGGTGCATGAGAAAGAACCTGTTAGAGGAAAAATTACGTATTTAAAAAAATCACAAAATATATTAACACAGAAAACAATTAATAAATATTCTTTTGGCAAGAGAATAAAACGAGATGTCGTGCGAGACATTTCGTCGTTATATATATTTACATGTAATTTGCTAAGTTATGCTCTTGCTGAACGTGGGTGTCGAATCCGTGCGGTACCGCGTCGAAGTATTCTTTTCCCAAGCCGCATATGAAGCAGTTGCTTTCCATATTTGTCTTCACATTGTCGAGCTGATCTCGAAGTTCGCCAAACGCGTCGATAATCAAACCTGTGAGAATCGACAAATATCGAATCACTCAGTCTCTCTTACAAAGTCGAAGAAATCGACAGGGTGTTATATATACTTACCCTGAATGATAGCCAACAGAATAACAATCACGAAGAAGAAGAACGTGATGTCGAACATGATACGATAAACCTCGTAATCGTCGCCGTCGGGCTCGCCGATCTCATCACCTATGCCTCCGCCGGCTCTCACGCCTTTGTACAGGTGGAAGACGAAACACTGTCGAAACAATGAGAGAAAAAAATATATATATACAACAATACGTAACAAATCTGTGAAATTAAAATACTTATTAAAAACATTTTTTGTTTATATTTCTATATAACGTTTTGTACCGTTAACATATGATGACATTTCTTGTCGGGTTCGTCGTCTTCCTCCTGTATGTAAAACTTGCGGAAGAAATTGAAGGCTATTACGGTGTAGATGTACACCACAATTGTAAGCAGCATCACCGTCAACACCAGCTGCTTGCCGTTGTGCGTAACAGATTGCAAGATCGTTCTTAGCGTTTTAAAACCGACCGCAACGTCCAGCAAGTGAGCGGCGAAGAAGAAGTTGTTGTAGTTGCCCAAAATTGAAAATGTGAAGTACCACAAACTGTATAAAAATGCCTATAAATAAGAGTAAAATAATTAAGTACAAAAGAGCATATACACACATAATTTTAATCTCATTATCCTTAAAGTGCACATATCTTCTGTCGTAGGGTTATCGTATTTTAATAACTTTAATTAATTAAATAAATTTAATTCAGAAAAGATAGTTCTCTGAACTTCTTATGAAAAAATTAATTTTAATATTGAGAAAGTCTACGACTTATAAATTATATCTTTTTTTTCTGTTTTTATAAATTAATAATTTTTATTCTTCTCCAATTTTTATGACTACTTATTCAAAAATTTTATAATTACAAATCCAGGATTGTCCGAATCAATCCCGGACGTCTGATAACTCTACACTATCGCACTGTGGGGATATTTATAAGTATTCTTCCGTATTTTTCACCACATGTTAAAATATACATAAATGCGTAGAAAGTTCAACAGTTTGTTTGCAGAACTTCGTTTTGTTTTAATTGCACAATGAAAGAAAAAATCAATTTTCTAGGCTCGAAAAAAAGTTATAAAATAATTTTTTTTGTATCTCTCTCTATATGCACTTTAAGGGTTAAATTAATCTCGAGTGAGCGCTTACGTTATCTGTGATGGTAACGCCGGCTTTCCAGATCTGATATCGCCAATCGATATTTACGATGCTGCAAAAATTAATTTTTACGTTTTATAAAAAAAAACTATAAAAGATACATATTCATGTACACGTCCGTGTATAAAACTTACAAGTGTATCAAGCCAGAACCTTCTTCTTCTTGCTGACTGAACGAAGTCTTTTCCATTCCAAGCAAATTACTGATGTAATCGAAATCGTACGTCTCGCTGTATTTCTGACGGACTTTTTTCTTGACGAACTTGTCCCAATAATTCACGGGAAATGTTTTCGCCGATATCACCATTTTGTCCCAATGTGCCTTGATATCGTCCTCTTCCGGCGTCTCGGCTATGTACAAACCGTCGAATTCTACTCTACGCGCGATCTCCTTCTCTCGTTTGAAGATAGCCAACGGTACCTGAATAAAAAAAATATTTGTGATTCGAATCGCGACAATTGTTTGTTAATCACAACGCGAGATCGCGTTTTGTCGTCGCTTGAATTACCTTTAGATGATAATACGCCACCAGCATAGCGAGCGAAACGATAGAATGAAGAGCAGCCAATAGCCTCATTACGTGAGCCATGTAGTAATAATCCTCTGCCACTTCCACGAATTCGTTAGCCCCGTCGTCTTCCTCTTCGGAATCATTTTCGCCGCTACCGCTACTCATTTCCATGCCACTACCTCCTATTCCTGACGGGCCTTCGCCTGACATTTCCGCCAACAAATCCGCCATTTGTCCGCTACCTTCCTCATCTGAGTCTTCGGTTAAAGATGTCACCTGAAGTGTGAAGATAACAAACAAGTAACGACACGTCAGTTTTCGAGTTGTGTGTGTAAGATTTTATATAAATTATCTTGCGAAATATTTTATTCAAGACAAAATGTGTGCAAACAAATTGCAGTTTTGCAAACCTTGTAGAAAAGCAGCATGAAATTGATGCAGAAAGCGAGAACCAATGCGACGTATTTCAAATTGTAGAAATTTCTGGCCAAGAAGGATACCACCCGATGACTGTATTGGGAAAGATCGATACTAGATCCCGTGGATGGTTCGACCGTAATTTCTTGTTTCGCTTCAGCTTCAACCGCTGCCATGGCGGCTTGTTGAGCCGCAGCGGCTTCAGCCGCCGAAGCGGCTTGCGCTCGGGCTTGTTCCCCACTGCGGGAATGTTGTAATGAAAGATTTATTTTTAATTAAAAAACAAAAAACGAGAAGCATACACCACAGTCAATTTTGATACTATAATTAGATCCGCGAGAGCAGCATTAAATTTAAGAAAAAACTTGGCTCGCGTCTATAATTTTTCTACGCAAAGATTTTAAATAATTAGTTTACTTTTATTTAATTGTATTTTTTAAATTTTGTGTAATATATTATATTTTACATAATATAATATATTACATAATAAATTTCATTGTACTTAATAATAATTATATTCTATTATTACGTACTTTAAAAAATTTCTGTATTGAAAAAAAAATGGAGCTTAAAATTTATTAATTTATTGGTTTAATCGCTGTATGCACTTACCCGAGTAAATCGGCCAAAGTGACTGGTGCCTCGCTCTCTCCTCCCTCAGCCCTCGCTCCGTCTTCTCCGGTACCTTCTTCGGGTGTACTCTCGCCAGTTTCTTCGATACTAGATTGAGGCGTAGATGTGCTCGATTCATGAGGCGCTATCTTTATCTGTCCTCCTTCTTCTTTTGTTATATCCATTCCGAACGCTTGCACCTATATACGAGAATTTTTTTGTGTCTTAGAGTTATATTATTAGTAGAGCACAAATAGATACATAAATTATCGAGAAAATCCTACCTGTAAGTTCGATTCATCCGGTGTCGGTGGCAAAGCGGGCAAATGCCTGAATGGTTTCTCTTCCTCTTCTTTGACGACTATAGGCTCCTCCACATGTGGTCCTCTCATTAGTGTCAACAAAAGTTTCATGAAGTATTTGATCACGCAACCGACACCAAAACCAGAATAATAGAACGCGTAGAAGATCATTTTGAAGAAACCGACAAAAAGTTCCGGAATCGTCATCTGTTGCATCTCGGCAATTTTGTTCTTTATATTGGTCGGTGAGAACAGATAGAAGAAGTAATACACGCCATCCTTGAACGCCTGTATGCTACGTCTAATCGGATCTTTTCTTTCCTCATCGTCTTCGCTCATGTACGTGTACGAAGATTCCCTAGCTTTGCCAATTCCGCTGCTCTCCTCGACGGTCATTAACGCGCTCGCGTGTTGCATCTCAAAAATAGCATCCTCGCAGAAGTTAATGAACGTTTCCAATTTTTCCTTCTCGCCGGCCTCGACCACCGTGTTGTAGAAGTAAGTTCTTTTCGATTCTTTGATCTGCGGTTTCTCCCACTGCTCGATATTTGACTCTTTGATCTCGAAATACACGCGCTCGATCTTCTTGTTGCCGCCGAGAATTTCGATTCTACCCAGAAATGGTTCGAAGTAATTGAGAACGGAACCGGCTGTTTCGAGAAATTTGGCTAGTCTAGGCTCGTTAGGCATGTGCTCGGACAGATTGGTGAGCAACACAGCCAGATTGAAACCGATCTCCTTCGACGGTTCGTGAAAACGATCCATGAAAGCGACGTAATCGATCTTTCCGTCGTGATTTGTTTCGCAACAGGCCAGAAGAAAATCAATTTCCTCGCTGAAAACATTTCAGAATACAATATACAAGATATAGATATCCGCACACGTATTTATGTGTATGCGGTTGATTTGATTCGCGAGGATAAAAAAAAAAAAAAAAAAGAATTTTATAAACGTACTTGGTGTAACTCTTTTGTTGCTCCATCTTCTCTTTGAAATCCTTGGGATAGACCCATCCGTCGTTGTTGAGATCGACTTCCAAGAAACTCGGAGATGATACGAGATCCTTCAGCTTCAAGAACATATCGAAATACTTCAAGATCAATTCCACGTTGCTGGCTGACTCGACCAGAGTGTCAACCATTTGCTTTCCGATAGTTCCGTTCACAACGTTACCTGTGACAACAAGAGGCGAATATATTGAACTGTTTCGTTAAGTTCTCTGAATAGAATTTGAACAGAAAATCTTTCGTACACACCTTCAAGCATAGAAAGCATCATGGTGATCATGTCCTTCTGCAAGTTCAGCAACTCCTTCAAAAGATCCACTTGACTGGAATGCTTTGACAGCTTGTCTTGCATGTGGGAGAATAAGAAGAGAAAACCTCCGACAGCGTCCCACAATCTCGAGTGTGCCAACGCTTGTTGATTTTGCGCGCACGGACCCTGAATAACTTCAGTGAGAGTGTTGAAAACTTGACTGGCTACGCCAATAGCCTTGAAGAAGTTTGCCTTGCCGGCGGGATCGATGAGTTCTTTGCTCGAGTAATGCCAGTAAAAGTCCATGATGGATTCCTGCAGTCGCAACAGGTAATCGACGGTGCAGATGACCACGTTCACCGTCGTCGTGTTGCCAGCCTGCGTTCTGAGATAATTCTGCCAATCTGTTGCAGACAGAAAATGAAAGAAGAGATTACGAGATAATAACAAAAAATAAAAAAAAACATCACTCGATTTGATCTATTTTTTGTTAGAAGAAATGACTGACTGCTCACCGAGATTGTGACCCTCACAAGTCAACTGAATGAAACGGAACAAGGCGCAGGTGAATTCGGCGTCGTGCATATTTTTCTCGCCAGCCGCACCCTCGGACCCGACACCAAGACCCTCGGCCTTTGTGTTTCTCTCGAATGCGTCCAGATCCAAGACGCTGCAAGAATTCATCAGACCCGCGATCGACGTGAAGAAGCCGACGTCTTTCTTTTCCTTCAAATGATTCAACATTCCTCGCTGGATCTCAATATTGCCGCCGCGCAGGATCGAAATTCCAAGTTCCAAAGTCTTCATCACCATCTCGCTTGGGACACCCTTGCACGCCGATATGTGCAGTAGAACCATCTCCGCCACGCCGCGATTCGCTAGACGAGCTTGATGGAACAGCAGTTTCTGCTTTTCCATTTCTTGTTCCTGTGTCAAACACGCAAACGCACAAATGAACGCAAATGCAAAATAATGTCACAAAAATAATACAAAGTACATCGAGAATTACGCAAGAACGTGTGTAAATAAATTTTGCAAAAGGACGTACAATTCACGATTGCACGTGGAAATGAATTGAATTACATCGATTGCGATATTACAATAATTATTTGCACGCACACGCTCGGAAGTAATTTAAATTTTAAAACACGATTTTACAACGTGCACGCGTGTAGGTACGTATATACATATATAAAAAAAAAAAAAACATGTACGCAACCTCTTACCATTAGTTTCTGCATAGTCCTCTTGAGAGTCACGTAAAAAAACACACAGAGTGTACAGTTTATTTTATAAATACGTTATTACGTTAGCGAGATAAGTCGATGAGAAAGGAAAAAAAACGATCGCAACAGCCTACAATGCTTCGCTCGTGAATGATTTTGTTTTTTTGTTTTTTTTTTTCATATTGCTTAATTGCTTTGATAAATAGGACAATGTAACAATTCAATGTCGAGAGATGTAAACGTGACTATAATATTTTGGGCTTGCGAGCGTATTATTACATTAAGCGGATGGATATAGTCGCACTAACTACTTATTCTTACCATAAGTAGCTTATGCGCCGGCTTCTAGTGAGTTAGAAAAAGACGGGAATTCGTTAATATACGGTAGACAGGCTGTGAGAATTCGAACAGTTCCATTTTCTCACTCGAAGTAGTTTTTCTTTTTTTAATTCACGAGGTGGTTGCGATATCGAAGATGCTTACATGGATCGAGGCTCCGCCTTCCTCCTCACCGCCTCCCTCCTCCTCGCCCTCTTCCTCTTCCTCTCCGCAAGATTTGGAAATGATCTGAGCGTAACTCATGTAAAGCGGATCCTCTTGAAGCGCACCCGAACGTTCGGTCATGGCACCGCGACAAAACGTTGTTACCAACTGCGTCAGCGGATCCGGCTTGCTCTCATCCTCGGCCTTGTCCATCTTCTTCAATTCGGCATCCTCGAAGGATTGCTGAAAAATTGAGATGCAAATAGTTTTTTTGTTTGTTTTATTCAAAATTCTAGTGTACAAAATTACGCGCGTAATTTCTTTTTTTTTTTTTTGTTCAACTTGAATCACGGGAAAAATAATTGATTACCGTGAGATCTTCGATCATAACTTCTTGACCCACGTTTTCATCCTGCAGCCACAACTCGTAATATGTTCGCGCGAAAATGTTTATTGCTCTGTGCCTATCGTAACAGAAACGGGATTTTTTGTTAGAAAAAAAATTACAATATCAAAAATATTTTTTTAAATAATAAGTAGTAGTAGTAAATTTTAAATCCGCATTAAAATCGTACCTTCTTAATTTATACAGAGGCTCACTACGCAAACATGCAATCGCTGCTCTTTTTCTGGCAGCGCACAACACGCGTTTCCATCCATCTCGTGATGGTGGCGGTTTTGTCGCCTGTTAGCGTGCACACAAATAGCAAGCGCACTCATTAAAAACCATCAAACCATCAATAGTTATTGTTATGAATCGTGTGTGGCGAGATAAAACAATTAGTTTTTTTGTATTAGCGCTAAACACTGAATGTTGCACTAAAGTTCTTGTCGTCTAAAAAAATTTGCTCTCTTCTATCGACAAAAAAAAAAAAAAAACTAATATTAGTTACGTACATTCTATGCGTATGTATGATGTGGCTAATTCTCGTATAACGTTTTTATCTACGCAAAATTCAAAAAAACACACTCTAACACTCAAATGATTTTCTTTCTCTCTCTCTCTCTCTCTCTTTTTCTCTCACTCCTATGACGGTATTAAAAAAAAAAGTAAACGATGATACACGACGACATTACGCAATTGAAAGATTAACTGAAGCGCAAACGTAATAAGATCAGCAAAAACCAAAAACCCAAAAGGATACCTGGGCAAGGAATGTAGGGAAGTTTGACGAAAGCAAGCGATTACCGCTCGTTTACGTTGGATCGACACCACGGATCTGTACTGACTCTTGCTCTGCTGTTGTGGATGATCTATCTACTCGAGAACATAAAAAATTACGTAGAATGAATGACGAATGTCTGCGTGATCGCTTCAAACAAAAAGAAGATGACGACGATTTTCTCATTGACACTCTCCTCTTTCATTCCTCGATGATCGATAAAAATACAATAGCAAATTAAAATAACATTAACAGAGATCCGAAGAGATTATTCTTCTCTCTGAATAATCGAATATCGAAGAATTAAAAAAAAAAACTCTATATATATATATATATATATATGTACACGCGCGTACGCACACTCGCGCAAGTTTGTCACGCGACAAGACTAACCATATGTAAACCGTACAGGACTTTGGCCATGTCGGTGATTCTGGCAACCACGTCCTCCAGTTGTTGAGCCTTGACAGGTTCTATCGCGTCCTTTTTCTGACCGAGTTTCGAGTACAGATAATGCTGCCAAGACATTTCGTCGGCAGGATCGATCTTATCCGGCAGGGTTAATTGAGTTTTGGCGAATTCCGCGATCTCGTATTCCGGCATCTTCTTCAAAAATCTATCTTTGCAATGTTGCACCAATTCCTGTTCGCGACCGGCGAACAGATTCAAACCGACGGGCAGCAATCGCTTCAGACAAGCAACCATCAAAGAGGCTTGCACTTCTTTGTCCTTGTCTCTCTTCTTGTCGCGGTGCTTCTTCTTTTTCTGGAAATGGATATTTAGTCGGTCGGTTTAGTTGTTTCTCTGTTCACAAGATCGCGTTTCAGGGAAAAAAGTTCTTCACACGCGGACAAAAAATTGTCTCAACGTCAGATATTTGATTTATAATCGGATATCAAATTTGTTCAGGATGTGCAGGAGTTTTTTTTTACTAGAATATTAATTGAACGAGATTATTATTATCGAATTATCGAAATATTGTACAAACCTTGCCACCTCCGGAAGGTGCGGTGCCATCGGACACCGTAGCGGGTCTTCTGGTCGCGGTCGGCATGATGAGCACCATGTTGTCGATCTCGTTCGCGGATATGAAGTTTTGCTCTTCGCGCAAGAAGTACTGCGACTTTGACCAGATGTTAAATATGGCCGCCACATGATTGTAGAGATCCTCCGCATCGGAGATGTTGTTTCTGAGCCAATGATTTCTCTGAAGATCGACGTATTTGATCAGCAGCGGATAGAACGAGTAAATATCGCGAACCAGTAACTGCCAGTCTTCTTGAATTTGCGCCTCGACCTGCGAGGTGTCGTCCGTCGAAGATTTGATAAAACCGCGAAGAGATTCCTCTTTGTGAAACATGGTGTCCGTTCGTTTTCTAACGCGTTCGGCAAGAGGTAGAAACGGATCCTTCAGCAACTCCTCCGACGAGTTGATGATGATCTGCTGCGTGTAAGCAGCGATGCGCGTCATCCACGGCGCGTTCTCGTTGCCGATGTTCTTCTTGATCAGCTTCAGCACGTTCTTCAACAACTGATTCATGTGATCGCTCGTGACCATACTGACGAAATTGCCTTCGCTCGGAGTCGCGTTGTCCGGTCCCTGCGCCCACCAGAATGGCAAGTACGAGCAGAGCAGAGGAAGTATCACGTCGACCACGTGAGGCGCGTCGTTGTAAGTCTTCTCGGATTCGACGAATTGATCGACCTCGTTGAGAATGGTTTCCAGAGTCGGCATGCTGGATTCCATCTTCGTCATGATGTCCTGAGCCTCCAACGAATGATCGGCGATACGATTTAGAAGAGAAAATTGATTGTGTTTGTTCAGTTGCGGCTCTAAGAAAGCCACCGGGAAGCAACTCGAAAAAGCGCCCAGACAAGAGCCCAGATTGGGTTTGTGTCGCTCGATCTCGGTCTTCAAGTACTTTCTGTCATGCGTTAAAGTAGCGTCTGTTCCGAGAGTGTAGAGAGACGCCAGCATTTTGTACGACGCTACTTGAATTTCGTCAACTATCGGATGAAAATAAATTAAATAATTCATCAATCGATCGATCGATCAATTGAAATACAATATTGACACAAATATGTTCGCACATTGAATACAAAAATTTTTGAAATACTTACGTAACAAGTCGCTTCCGTATTCGCACGCGGCAAGATGATCGAACATTGCGGTTAGCACCGGCAGAACTACGCTGTTGACGTACGACAGCGACGTGGAAGTTTTCAGATGAGTACCTCGAAGATGACTGTATTTCCCTTCCTGAAGATTCAGAATTGTGTGGCCCAAATCGTCAGCGGTGTTGTTGAAGAAGGTTAACATCGACGTTCTGATGAATTCCGGACAATTCTTCACGAGACTCTTCGCGTCAATGCCTTTCACGAGCACTTGCAAACAACGAACCGTTATCCTCACATCCGCGCCGAAAGCAGCGAGTCTCGATCTCAACAAACTCGCCAACTTGCAGAAAAGAGAAGCCACCATCTCCTTCTCCTTCAATGACGCCGCGCCGACGTTGTTCGTCGCAGTGGCAACGGCGATAAAGTAATTTCTATGAGTGCTGAAGTACTTCTCCATGAGCGGCAAGACCACTTTGCTAAAGAACTTGATGTCTCTTGTGGAGGTCTTGAAACTGTTTCTTCGACTAAACGTGTCGGAAGGTTTCAACAACTTCATGTTGATCGTCGCCTTGTCCAGATAAGCTATCAACTTCTCCAGCAACGAATAAGCGAATCGCAACTCGACCGACGGAATAGCCCCGGCCACTTCTGTCTCGGCGCCACCGCGATTAGGTTTGTGAAGTTTGTAGCCTTGGTACTGCAAGTACTTGAGAAACTCCTGCGATCGCTCGCGATCCTTACGTTTCTCTTTGTCGGTCAGCAGATCGTAAGGTACCAGTTGTGGATGAATACCACCTCCTGGAAAAAAAATTATCGGAGAATGTAATTTAACGAGATAAAATATAATAATCAGAAGGGGCGTTGTGTCTCAGCGATCTGAGAAAAAACTAACCGCAAGTCACGAGTTCTTCCTTCTTCTTCTTCGCCCAGATATCGTGAGCGTTATCCGCCAGACGTTCGGCCATATTCTGCATTTCTCTGCTCAACGTCAGATTAGTCATGTCCACCGGATGAGGATTGTAATTGAACGGATTTGCGGAGTCGCCCTGTAAAGGCACCGCATGTTAGCGCGTGTTCTCTTTCTCTCTTTTTTTTGCAAGAAGTATAGGATAAATATTTATTCTGTATTTAAATATTTTTATCCCATATATCGATTTTTTCTTACCTGACTCTTGGAAGATCTTCTCATAGAGCTTCGGTTGGTCGACGGGACGTCGACCTCTGCGTGTTCCACGCTCCAACCAATCGCCAACAGAGCCTTCAAACTCTCTCTCACTGGTTCCTTGTATCGTTCTCGCTCGTAATCATTCAACATATGATACGGTTTCAATCTCGGATGGGTTTTATTCACGTCCGACCATTGATCGCCGTAGGTCCATCCGTTTTCCAACTTACGACTGGCCCAAGCGTCGTGGTAATGCTCGGAGAACTTTTGCACAATCTGATTAAGATCGTTATTGAGCACCACACTGAAAAAAGATTGTAAGCAAGATGTTGACTATACTCCGTGTGAGATCGCGAATTCAGAGATCTCCCAAAAAAAAAATCTTAGAATTATCGCCGATGAAAAATTTGACTATTCACGCATAACTTATTCGCGTGTGCAGACACTAACAAAAATTCCACAATTAAAATAATAAAAAACTAACCTGGACGTGTTGATCGGTTGTGGATTGTAAGGTCCGTCGGGCGATTGCGTGGAGGCCGATTTGCTGCCGTACCATTCGTCGTCGTAATTTTTCGACAAAGAATAATCCGGCGGTAAAGCGCAACCGATAGCTGTTAGGCAAGGTAGAGCTTTTCCGAATAGTTCCGGATCGTAATCCATTTTCGACAAAGAATCGAATATATTGCTGAACAAGACCATCGTCAGACGTTTCTCTTCGTCGCTCGATGCGCCGTACGTACCTTGACCGCCTCCCCCAGTTGAACCGTAATATTTAGCGCAACGATCGTAGTGTAGAGTTAATAACTAAAAATTAAAAAAAAAATCTTGTATTACAGTAAAGAGATTCGAGAAAAAATCCTGCACATGTGTAGACAAATTCAAATATTTACTTGCAAATATTAGAAACAATATTTAAGGACAATATTAAGTTATAAATATTAAACAATAAGTAATGATTATATATATATAATTCGAAAATTATAATAAACCTTGAAGTTATTTAAGTCCGTCGATAAAAGTGATTTGTAAAATTAAAAATAAAAAAAAACTTCTCAACTTTGCAAAGAGAAGTTTTTTCAATTTTCAGTTTTTAATTGTATGACTATTAGTTTTTAATTCAACTAGTACCATCGGTGGACTATAGCTTTAAGATTTATTTTAATTTCTGGATTTTTCCCAGAAGTTTTCGAATTAATTAACTTATAATATTGATGATTAATAATTATATATAACTTAGATGTGTAGAATTTGTGCACATATGAAGAACTTTTTCTCTTCTTAGAAGTAGAATCAACATTAACAAGCGCGTTTATTATTGCGATTATTAGATAACTTTTGCTATGCAGTGCGTGTATAGAAGAAGACAACAAAAAAAATAAACACTTCATCAAATTATTGACGTACTCTGAGAGCAACGGTAGTATATTCCGATAAGTTGGACACATCGACGGTCAGCTTTCTCAGCAATTTCAACAACATGCTCGGTTGCATTTGGCTGCAAGAATACAATTAAAAACAATTTTTTTAAATTGAATTTAAAAATGTAAAAGGAGTGTTAATTAAATAACACGAACTTTTCTCGAAGAAAAAGCGGCAAAACTGCTCGATTTTTTTAACACAAAAGAATAGAATTTAAAAAAATTAGAAATTAAAAAACTTCTCCGTTTCACCTGGTCAATGCGACGAGGAAGTCTGAAACAGCTTCGCGCTGTCCTTTGGTCAGCATTCGATTTTTACTCAACCGATAGACTGTATGCAACGTGGCGTCGAGTAAACTCGCGTAATTGTCAGCCTCGTTGTAAAACTTGGAATGTTTGATCAGCAAAGGCAGAATGCTGTTTCCAATATATCGGTTCATGGCGAGAGCCATGTCGGATTCGTAGCCATCGTTCTATGAAAAAAGAAATTCAATCAAAAGACAAATAGGGAAAAGAAAAGTTGAAATGCTTAGTCATAATTGAAAGGTGTCGTTGCAAAATCAGCGAACTCTACTCGCGTGTAATTTCAAAAGTTGAAAAACATAATTTTAAGTAAAAAAACAAAACTGCAGTAACTGCCCATTTTCAAACGTTCAAATTTATGATTCTGCTGCTTCAGAAACACATGTGTTAATTACAGTATAAGATTAGTTAACTATGCGGAGAATTATAACAATTAAAAAATTTTGAAAAGTGGAGATTGATCGCATTTGCAACGACGTCCTCAATTTAACATTTTTTCATCTTCTTTTACAATAAGATTTTTAATTCTTACTCTGTCAAGCATGGTAGCAGCGCGAAGATCTGGAAGAAAGGCTTCTTCCAGGATCTTGTAGAACAATTCCTGCGTTTCGATGCCATAAACGCGTTCGAGAAACAATACTACGCTCTGCTTGTGTCCCGGTATCAAACCGGACGGTGTGTCACTTTTCGGTCTTTCCTCGCCAGCGGCGGGATTGAGCAGTGTGAATCGTAACGACAGTACACCCTGAAGATCGTCGAGAGGTACTAACGATCTTAAAATCGCTCGAGCTCGAAGTGATTCGTTCTTTCCTGAAACAATAACGTGGACGCTTCAGACACGATGTTTACACACGGAATTAATTAACTCAAAACAAAATTTCTTCGTTTTGTATTACCAACGGATTCTGAAGCTGTCATCTCTTTGTTGGTCATTGAGAAAGGAATAAACGTTGTTATTAGATATTTTAATTGCACTTTGCATGTTTAAAATGAAATTGTCAGTGCGTGTCGCAATAACGTGGCTCTTATTTTTTTTTGGTGAAATTTGTTTTTGAATTTTTTTTTTTGCTATTGCTAAAAAAAATAATCTGCGAAAAAGTTCAGCCCGACCGAATAAGAGAAAAGGAAACTCCTCGGCGCTTAAAAAAATTAAAAAACTTTTTTAAATGCACAAATCGATATTATTTGATTATTTTCTAATTCATCGATTCTATCGAAAAATACTTTAAACGAAAGTTAATCTGGGTAGGATGTACATTTTTTTTTTTTTTATGAATTTTTTTTCGCGGCATTCTCTAGATTGATTCCACAGATTATTTTTTTTATCAGGTGGAACCATTCTAGAAGATGCCGCGAAAAAAGTTCTAAAGTCGAAAATAAGAGTCACTTTAGTGTCGCAAGGAATGAACGCACGTGTGAATTGAAGATGCCAAGTACAAGAATTTTAGAAATTCTAGAAGAGTTGTTAAGATTTTAATCCGATTATATTCGCAAGTAATTAATGCAAAAAAATCATTTACTATCGGGAGTCAGTCAGTAAAATGAGAACGTAATGAAATTGTTGTTTTGAACTGTGAGGTAATGGAAATGCGAATGTTCAAAATTCTTTATCGAATCGTGTGATTAACCTTGTTCTATGACGGAAGAATCCGGAGCGCATCGACCTAATAAATCGACGAGTGTGCAATAGAAATTTAAAATCGCCGCGCCCGTGTCTATGTAGTCCTCATCGTCATCCGATTCTGGAAGTGGATGCTCGAATTGCACCATCATGGTGCCCTCGGCTTCGTCATGTACCTGTGCAAAATACTGAGTTGATATCGTGTTAATAAAATATATCAGATACACATGTGGAAAAAAGAATTACAAAAAAAAAAAGAAAGGATCAGGTAAATTTCACAAATAAGAAAATATCAGTCATTTCTTCGGTTAAGAGAAAATATCAATTTATATTAATTTAATTAAAAAAAGTATGATAAGGATTGACAATATATATATATATATTTTCCGTGGTACCGTGTTTGAAACATCAGTTAGAACATATTGCTTGAGGAAATTTTTGTTTGATTATAATTCCTTATACTTTGCAATCAATTAAATAAAACAAAAAGTCAGCTCTCTTGCAGTCTCACAACGTGACTTACTTTTCTTCTGTCGGCAATACGTTCAGACATTTTATTAGCGTCTATGATAGCTCTCAAGAGACCTTCACCTTCACCCCGAAGAGCCGGGCCTAAGCATTCTGGTCTTCGAATTAGCAAACGAATGACCAAATTGGCATTTTCCTCCACACTTTCACCTAGAATGACGTAATATTGAAAATAAATAGGAAGTTTTTAATATTAGCCCGCGATACACAAGATATATATATATATATATATATAATAACAATTGTATATATACATATATTTGATATTAGTTTGAGACAAAAGAGAGAATTAAAGGATAAAAAATTTACCATTGACCCACACACAGAATCTCAAGAAATCAAGATATCGTTCACCCTCAACAGGATCCCAGCCCAAGTCAGGATAGCCTTTTTCCACCAATTCTGAGTTAGACTGCAAACCGCATCGCGACAGATAAATAGCGATCTTCTCCAAATAATGTTCTCTCAAGGCTAGAGCTAATTCGGTGTTTTCCATAAGCGAGGAATAAGCCACGTCCAAGGGCGTGGATCCTCGCAGCGACGGTCTAGCCAGTAGAATATTGCTGTTCTCCAGCAAGAAATCAAAATGATCGAACATTGCTTTTTGATTCTGTCTGGATGTGCGACAGAAGTAACAGAGAAATCTGCAGCAGGCCACAACCATCTCGTGAGATGTATCTTTCTCTTTCGAGGCCGGTTCTCCCTCGGCTGCCTGAGCTTGTGTCTGGGCGTCTGATTGCGCCTGGGCGCGTCTTCCCAGTGTGTTCATCATAATGGCCATCACATTCTCGTGAACTCTCAGAACTCTAATAAGATCGGGATGTTGGAAAAACGTGTGATTGTTCACCAACTTCCACAATCTCTCTCGAACCAATTCCTCTTCTTCCTGCGACATCTGCACAGGTAGCAAGGCGCGAATTTGACTCAATCCGATCCACATTAACGCGACATCGTCCTTAGTCTTGTTGTTGACGACGTAGGTTTTCTCCAAAGCTCTGATCAATTCGCCGACATTATCGTACTGTCTGACCAATAAGCTAAACATTTCCCGCACGAGTTTTGGCGTCTCGATTTGAGACTCTTCGGCCCAGCTTACAATGGTCGATATCAGCACTTTGCGGAAAACCTCTAAATTACAAAACAACTTTAAAAGTCTTACCTATTATTATCTACTAATTAGAAAATGTGTAAAGTAAATCGAAGCAAGAACTCACCTTCCGGCGTTTTCTTCGTGGGTTCGGGTTCAGGTTTGGGTTCTTCTTCGAGCTCTTTGACGGCGTTGATAAAGTTGAAGAGCCGCTTCATAGCACCGGGTTTCTGAACCTCTTCGGGTGACTCGTTAGCAGCATTGTCTGCTTCTTGAAGAGCAGTCAGAGACACGTAGGACATCAGCTCGCCGTGAAACTCGTTCATCTTTACGATCAAATCTTCTCCGCAAGGAGTATTCTCCGGATCCTCTTCGCAGTCGAAATTCTTGAAGCTCAGAATGGCGTTCATCTGCTCCCGCGGAGGACATCTGAATTCTCTGGTCTTTTTGGCAGCGATGGCCGACGGTAAATCCGACTGCTTGATCTCGATGTAACGTCGTAACTGATCGGCCTGCAAGTCCCCGACAAAATCGGAAGCGAAGGCGATGATAGATTCGACACGATGACGCAACTGAATGTCGTTCAGATGATGAAGCAGATAGCACATTTGTAGTTTCGCTCCCTCGGCCATTTTCATGTGTAACAAACCTTTCCGATGCTCGTCTTTCCCTTCTAAAACAATGTAAAAATTGTCATTATTACAAATATTATATGTAATTATATTATATTATATTATATATATATATATAAAGTAACACGAAGAAAAGAGAGAAATTATATCATCATACGTTTTATATCGATATCAATCAAGAAATTCTTCGATAATAACATTTTAACGGTCTTTCTCACCTTTGTCGAAAGTCGGATCCCAAGTTTCGGGATTTATCATGATGAGCAACTTGGATATATCCTCGTTACTGAGCAAGCCTACCAGGAGCAGCCTGTCTACCAACTTTAAGAGCGGTCTGTAAATGACGATAAATTTAATATCAAGAAACATTCGATCGTTAGATGAGCGCCGTAAGCGGTGCAAGCAGAAAATTAGAAATTCATTCATTTAGAAATTCCTGTTTCGTCCCTTGCCCTTATCACTTTTATCGGATTTGCCCGGAAAATCGCCCGACCAATTGTGTGCGTCACTATTGCAATTCACAGTCCAATTGTGATAGAGGCGTTAAAACAGGGCAAAGGAAGATTTTTCAAAGAAGAAAGAAAGAGAGTAAAATAAAAATATTATGTTCGAAGATAAACGACGTTTCCATTGACGAAGAACAGAGTTACATCAGCGGCAGCACGCGCAGCATCAGTCAGATTTATCGTTTTTACATACAGAAAGAGATTCTCGTTGCTGCCTCCGATCGGATCTCGATTGTGCACTTGATTCACCTCGACGGCTTCGTTGAGCGCCATCATCACGTAATCCCGCACAACGTCGAGCGGGAAATGCGGGCTGTACAGGCTCCGTATGTTCTCGATCGCTTGGTCGCTAGAAGGAACATCCCTTGATGGCGACTGATTAGTAGGGATCTCTCATCTACTTGGAGAGGGAAAGTTTTACCTACCTGATTTCCGTCATCTTCATCTGCGGCCGAATGGACTCGGTCTCCAAGTATCTAAGACTGTGTCTCATCTCGGAATCCTCGTAAAGGTCCTTTAATTCCTGACCTAAAAAAAAAAAAAAAAAAGAAAAACAGAAAAATTTTGTGAAAACATCGAGAACAACGTTTGTCTTCAGATTCCGTCTTCGAAAAATATCAAACGAAGTCTTACCGAGCGGTATTATGTACTCGTTCTTGCACACTTCCATCGTCGTCGCATGCGACTCGAGATGCAAGGCGATGAGCAAATCGTAAAATCCTTGTCGCAGAGGTCCGGACATGTACTCGGATCGTATCGCGTACAACAATTGTTTTTGATCAACATGTTGGCAGAGAGCGTGGGCCGCTCGGTAATTCGACTGATAGCACAGAGCTGCGTACAATGTTAACGTGTGCGCGTGGAAACTGCATATATGAAACAAAAATAAAAAGCCAAAAGAAGACGAGGTAGATTTTATTTAGAAGAAGAAAAGAAAAAATCTGTGCGAATCGAGAAATGTGTAAACAAATTCTACTAGCTTCTTGATTGAAAATTTTTACCTGAGCAGCTTGTCCATTTCGATGAGCTCCAGAATATCGATGCATCTGTCCTCCTCGGGTATGTGAAGAGCCAGCATCGAGATCGCGTCTTCGCACAGCATTGACCAACCTCTGATGTCGGAAAGTTTAAGCGCGTGCACTTGAAGCGACTGATTCGGAACTCTGGCCCACTGATGCGGTTTCAGACACTGCACCTTCAATCTGGGTGGGAATTGCGGTATCACGTGTCGTTCGGAATTCTGCAGCACGGCGGCCGAGAGCGGGAGCGTCGTCGAGGTTCTGCCGAGTTCGATCTGGAGAATCTCCTTGCTGGTGGCCTCGACGAAGATCGCCGGGAACAGCTTCGTGTCCGGCTCCATCTTGAACTTGTGACTTGTTTCCTTTCCCTCGCAAGTAAAGGACACCCAGCCCGTGGCGGTGTCCACGAAGCAACCAACGAACATACCCTGAGACGCGCCCTTGCCCGACGCGTCCTGAGTGACCTCGTTGTACAATTCGTCCGCTCGAACCATGTAACAACTTTGTCTGTCGACTCTGTAATGTTGCGATGTCGTTGGTTCTTTGTTTCTTTGCATATTTTACATTTCGTTCTCTTAACGCCAGAACAACCGGGGTTGAATGTACAATATAGTTTTTATCACGTTCGTCAATTTGACGGATGTGTGAAAAAACGTTAAAAAATTTTATTTAATATTTTCGTCATTATTTTTAATTTTTTTAAAATAATTAACAACGAAAAGTTTCTGCAGCTACAAAGATTTTTGATATTTCACGCTTGTGTGTTTTTATTGTTGAAGTAAAACTACCACTTAAAACATTTTTTTTAATTTAAAGTAAGAAATCTGGAATCTCCCGTCATTTTGACGTTTGATTGTTCTAGTGTTATGATACGAATTGCGCGCGCGTGATGGAAACATATTTAAACGTACTGTTCCATGAGACGATCGTATTCGTCGATAATGGCGACGGAAGCTTTTCTCACGCGGGACAGATTGAAGTCCTTCGTATGGAAATGATACTGCGACGTGACCCAGCCGACGTAAACGTGAGTCGGGTCCTGGCCGGGAAATATCCTCACGCCGTAGAAATATTCGTTCATCATTTTCATGCACTCGGCGTCGAAAATTTCATTACCGATCGCTTCGACGCCACTTCCGGTCAAAACGGACATTGCTTTCGGCATATTACGCTCGGGAATTTGAGGTGGCACGACTTTCAAATCCGTCTACAAGAGAGAAAAGAGAGAGAGAGAGAAACAGAGAAAGAAATGTGTATAAAATTATTTTTTTACGAAATTCTTAAAATACTATTACGTACATGCGCGTGCAAACGCAGAAATTCGATCGAGTAAAAATTAATTTATAAACTTTTCACAAAGTGTTCGTCGAAATAAGAAAAACTTTTCAGAAATATTTTTTAATCCGGATATCTACTATCTATTTACGCATATGTACACTCACAGTTGAAACACGAACTTGAGGAGTTTTGGCACTTTTGCCACCTAACATACTTTTGTCCGAAACGTCCGAGCGAACTTGCGGTTCGGGTGTTTTTGCTTTGGCTTCCGGCGACTTCGTTTTTCGGGAGAAAAATCTGCAAATGAGAGATAAGAGCCAATTGATTGAGCTCGTCAATTAAAATCGTTAACCAATCGAAGCATTACTGAATTGCCACATAAAATAAAGATGAAAGAGAGAAGAATAGGTTTGTTGATTTATCAAATATCACAAAAAAAAAAAAAAGAAGAAAAGATGTAAGAGCAGTTCTAACTGGTTCTAAGGATCGCTCTTAGAATAAAAAATTCAATATGTTACATTTCATATTTTACATATGCGAAAATCAACTCACGGTACATCCTCCATTTCTTTGCTAAGCTTGCTAACAAAGTTAAGATATCGTAGTTTGATTTGCAAATATTCGCAGCAACATCAACAGCATTACCTCGATATTAACAAATAATAATAACAATAATATTTTCCAAAAAGCCAAAACAGAAGCCAACAGGTTGTAAAATCGGCTCGAGTGACGCTCTTAATTGTTTTTTTTTTTTTTTTTGTTTTTGTTTTGTGCCTCCGAGCGACCGAGATAGCTTTTATCAAGAAATTAACGACTCTATTTCTTTTGTTATTAGCGAATTTTCGGACCAAAAGTTTTGCTAGTATCGAGGTAGCGTGTCTTGTAAAAATAATATAATTGAAGCTTACCGGAAAGGCGAGCGACCGCGTTTCTTCTTGTCGTCCTTTATATCGCCATTCATCTCGCCGTATCCATTCATTTCAGCGTCGCTAATAGCATTATCTAAATTACGCGATCCGTAAAGAGAATTTTTTCTAGGCGGTCTCGCAGGTTTGCCTCTTTGCATAGGAAGTGGCGACTCCTTCATCATCTCGTCCACCTCGGCCGCATCTTCCGAGTAATTTCTTTGCAATCCTGTTTTTATTTTACATTGCGAAACATCACACAGAGATAAGATAAATCAATAAAAATTGAATTCTTTGTGACTGACATTAACGCGAAAAATAAATCGTCAATTAGGTTTGACGGTTTTTTTTATTTTACCTTTGATATCGCTCATACTGAAACCGGACTTTATGATCTGTTCCAAATGAGCCGACGGCGCGGCTTGCTGCGCTTGTTCAACCTGCTCGGCGAGAAGTCGGTTTTGTCGCATTTTGATGTCCTGCCACCTTCGTAGCTTTTCACCTTCCGTTACAAACGTAGATTGACAAATCACGGGTAGCGACAATCGGAGAAATTCCCAATTAGCTTTCTCCATGGTCTCGAACGTGTTGTGAGAAATTTTTAGACACGGAGGCGTGTCGGAACCGGCCGGTATTCTTGCCACATCGATTCGCGTATCGGCCATGTCGTCGGTGTTTTCGAATATTGGCTGATCTTTCGTGTACCAATATGTAACCGGACGATTCATGTTTCTACGATACGTGCAATTTATTTATTGTGACTATGCGA
Source organism: Pseudomyrmex gracilis (assembly GCF_002006095.1). Lineage (NCBI taxonomy): Eukaryota > Metazoa > Arthropoda > Insecta > Hymenoptera > Formicidae > Pseudomyrmex > Pseudomyrmex gracilis. The sequence goes on from NW_018020632.1 coordinate 727,114, forward strand.
TATTGTGACGTAAATTCTTTAATTAATTCTTATAATTAAAGAAATTAACTCACACGCAGAATGGTTCATAGCCTTCTTGCAAACCGCACGTGGTGAAGAACTTTAGAGTGTTTACATCCTGACCGAATGTCAATTTCGCCTTTTGACCGACTCCAAGAGTGAACGCCGGTACGAATGAGTCTCCTTGCACGTCGGCGAAAGAAGTTTCACCGCCGAGCGCGTCCATGAGCAGTTCTCCATTCAGGGAGAAACCTGCACAAATCCCACATTTGTAGAAACGCGACGTGCTCAAACATCGAAAAGAGTCGAAACAAATAGTTGACAATAGGATGAGCAATAATACACCAAAAAAAAAAAACATGTAAGAAAATTTTGTTTAAATATCAGGTAGAACAAAAATAATTGTCTATCGGACAACTTTGTCGACTGATACTCCGTCTGATATTTGTTTCGACTTGCAAAAACAGAACGAAAAAATTCTACGTCAAGCAACCATACACATAAAGCGATACATAATACACATGTTACAAACAATAATTTGTGAGTGCCAAATGTTACACGATAAATAATAACATAGATTTTTTACTTACGATAATTCGTACAAATTATTGTAAGTAATTCAAAAACAATGAGAAACACACATTCGTACTGGAATTTTTAAACTTTTTTCAAGCACTTCTTCTTTTTTTTTTCTAGTTGTAAAAAAAAATACATTGAAATGTTTCCAATAATTGAAAGCATAAAATTACAGCAAAGCAGATGCTGGAATAAAATCGACCAAGTGAATAGAGTCAAACAAGCTTATATTTTTTGTTTCTTTTTTTATCTAATTGCACAGTTAGTTGAATGTTAAAACAAGGCGATAAAGCATTTCTGTATCTTGATTTTATTCACATACGTGACCTATTAACATAAATTCAGATAATACGCATGCAAGCGGCGTCACTCTTGAAGAAGCTTTGCCAACAACCCCAAAAAAAAAATATATATATATATATACATATATATGTAACGGTATCACATAGCAATTATACATCTTTTACGATAACAAAAAATAAAATAAAATATTTATTAATACTTAACCGGGATACAAAGAGAGAAGAAAAATTATAAGAACACAAGAACACATCGGATTTCATCTGGGAAATTTTGTTCGACTGTACGTTTTCAAATATATTTCGTGAAATGTGATATAATTTTCATGTCTACGATGAGTGTATGTAATTTTGTACACTAGTAACTTGATGCAGGTATACAACGACTATGTGAAGATATTTAATTCGGGAATTGTTTCTGATTACACAAGTGATCGATTGGAGGCACTCGGGTAGTTAATGATCGTTAGTAGTTGTGAATTATATGGAGAAGCACCGTATATAATCATAATCGTATACAACAGAGTTTTCCACTTCTCAAGTTCTTGAACCGACTCTCGTTACTTAAGATCATTCGGTTTTCAAGTTCTTCTCTCCTCGTGTTATTTACTCCCATTAAACTTGCAAATTGATCACACGCAGAACGAACACTGCGGTCGATATTCACAATCAAATCTCATATTTAACATCGTCTCAAGTTCCTCTTTAGATGCTTTGTACCAATAAAAAACGGTTCACCGTTTTAAGATGAACTTAGAGACGCGTATCGAGCGAAGCGAAATTATATTAAGAACGAAACTCGAGAATTGAGATGAATAATTGAATTCCCGATCACTTGAGAAGTGGACGAACTCCGCTACGTAAACACTGAATAGAGTACTGGAAAAGACACGGGAAAAGACATTGGGGAGACGTGATTTTCGATTTGATGACTGCCGATGACAGAAACCAGGACTGTCTCTGGTTTTGCAGTTATAAATCCAATACGTTAAGATGACAGTGCGGCAAGATGAAATAATTTTTGTGCAACATTATAGAAAAAAACGCATGATCGATCGTTTCCGTCATAACGGAGTTTTACTTTTCGTGTAATCTTAAGCACATTGATGTTTATTTTCAAAGTGCTTGGCGCGAAAAGTGTGTGCTTGCTCCGAACTTTCGCAGATAGAGAATGATTCTATCTAATTACAGCTTATGACCATGTTTTTTCTATTAAATGTTTGTTTTAATTTTATATGTTTTTTTTCTCAGTGATATCTGATAAACCATGTATAATTGTTTATTTTGTATATTTCTACATTTCTATATTTTATGCTATTACTGTCATATATGTGTTATGTATGTCTTTCTATATCTCTACTTTAAAAACATTTTCACAATGACAAAAAAAAAGAGTAAAATTAATTAATCTGGAACGTAAATCTTCAAAAACGCAAATATGAACAAGATTGTGTTAAAAATCGCATATAGGGTGCGGTGGGGTGTGTCTGTATCCAGTAATCTATCTTCAGATCTCAAATTATAGCTTGAAATGGCAGCTGAAAGCGTTTCGCTTAAAAATTCCGTCTTACTAATCGTTCGGTCAATTAGATCCAGGAAAACACCGACAACGTCTCCGATTTGCCACTGTTTGCCGAACGTCTCGGCCGTGCCCGAGTAAACTTTTTCCTCCTTTAAAACAAAATATTCACTGGTTCAACACTTCTAATATTCGTGAAGAATTCGGAAACAGATTGTTCGGCAATTGGAATACATTACTTTTGGCCACGGCTCTGGGTCTCAGATATCTCTTCTTTAAAAAAAAAAAAAAATTTGTTCTTGCTATTAATATAATTAATGTGTATATGTACATTTTCGTGCGAGATTACAATTTTTGTTTTTTTTTTTTTGCACATTACACAAATGAAAAAATTTCGCGAATTACCCTGATCATCGATGAGAGTCAAAGCCACACGTCGCCGAATGAAATTTCACCAGCGATTTTATTCGTCTGGGACACAAAGGATGCAAGAAATATAAAACCAAATCAACACGAAAGAAACATATAAAAGAGCGACAGACAAAGACAACAATAGTGACGAGAAAACTCAGAAAAAGAAAAATGTGTGTATACAGTGGGGGGAGCCTCTAAGACCGGCTTGTTCGGAAAATGGGACTCTTACTGATCGTTCGGTCTGCCACGTCAATGAAACATCCAACTATGTCGCCCACTTGATATTTGTGACCAAACGACTCGTGAGTTCCAGCATGTATTTTGGTCACCTGATATTTACGTTGTTTTTTATAGATTATTCGCATTTCACATATTACGAGCCACGTTATGTTAACACCATAAAAAAGTTATCAATATGTATAAGGTGAGCAGTGTCTCATGAGCTCTAAGATCTAATCATATCAAATTCTTACCTTTTCGTGAGTGACGAACCATTAAATCTCAAATATTTAGTCTTGTGTGTCAATACAATAAAAAATGTAACATATTGCGTGTATGTGTGTGCGATATCTTTAAATTTTTGCACTTTTTGTCTTTGTAATTTTTTAAATTCTATAATTAACAAATTTTTAATTGCAAAAATAATACGAGACAATGTCAATGTTACTTACGTTGTAACCGTCAAACGCCCACGTATTCTCGTCGCTACCCAGCATACTTCCCGGCGTGCAATCAGCTTTCGCCCAACCAACGCGCATCGGTCCGGCTGTGAGAACCTCGAACTCGAAATACCATTTTCCGCTAGTGACCGCGTAATGTTTCTCGACCCTGTAAGTCCTGAAGGATAATTGTCGTAACCTGCTGGCCTCCAAAAGCAATGCTACAAATACCAAAAAAAAAATAAAAAACATTATTAATATGCGTAAAAGTGAGATCCCAAAAGACCCAACAACATATCCTCAAAAATCAAAATGTTGCCTCGAATCGTTTCAATGCGAAGCATTAAACATTAAATGTCGAGAAATTAAAAACAAATTAGAAAAATAATTAGGTAATTATATACAAATCATAAATTTTAGTTATTATTGACAAAAATATTTTTCAATTAAATGTATAAAGCAAGTAAAATCGTTGTCCACGATTTGTGATAAAAATAAGCGGTGAGATCGTCTATTTATAACAGATATAACAAGAGTAAAATTTTTATTTATGTCGCTTACCCTCGTGCTGTTCTCCGGTGGGTGGATCAAGCATGTATCCATAAACCAATAGCGTTCTGACAGTTTCGCTGGCTGTATCCCGATTAGCTTTTTTGATAGCGTCGTCGACTTTCGGATAGGGTACTAAATGAGGACTTCTTCTCATTTCCGAATCTTCGTTCAAACCGTACGTCCATCCTTGGCTGATTCTCTCCTTTGCCCAGAGATTATGCGTGTTCTCCGCGAGTTGATCAACGAGCTCCTCCATCTTGGGAGTTAACGTGATCGCGGACAGATCGAGCGGAGCTGGTTTGTATCCGCTGCTTTGCAAAAACGGCTCGTTCGGCAACCGCAGAGTCTTTATTCTGGACGGTGGCTTGTCCATCGTGATGTAATAACCCAGAGCCAAAATGGTCTTCAGAGTCTGCACGGCCAGTTGAGTGTCGTAGCGTTTCTCCGCAGCCGGTAGTCGCTCGAACTGAACTATACAAGGATGTATCTTTCTAAGATCATCTCTGACTTCTCCATAAATCCAACCAGCTTCGATCTTGTTCATTGCCCACATCTCGTGAATGTTCTCCGCCAGCTTGTCTCTGATCTGTTCGACGTACGCGGGCAGATTGACCATAGAAGTGTCGACCGGGGCTGGAACAAAGGCAGTGTCGTCCTCTACAAGCCAAGGACCTGCCAAGACCACTTTGTTCATGTTGCCGAAGTAGAAACACGGATCCAGCGAAAGAATCTGCTGCGGCAGCAGACTCTCCACCAACGGCGAGAATTCTTCCGGCGGAAGAAACTTCAGTCTGCCGTGATCGCCGCCCAGTAAAAATCTACACGACAGCTTGGACGAACAGCTGATTGCGGGAAAAAACATGCCGTCTAGATTAAAGTTTCGAAATGAGCCCATGATGCGAGTACCGTTGAACGTGAACGTTATCACGGGCACCGTCAGATCCAAGGCGCAGCCGATCACGTCGCTTTTTCTGATGAAAGGTTCGGTGGTGTTCTGAACGACTTGGGTCTTTCTGCCACCTGTCCATAGATAAGCGCCGTCGAATCCGAACGAGTACAAGTCATCACCGACACCGTTTCCACCCCATTTCTCGCCACCACCGGGATAAGGCATGTAGCTGTTCGCAAAATAGTTGTAAAATCAATCTCTTTTCTCTCTCTTTGTCTCTCTCTCTTGACATTTCTCGAAAAATTCAAAATTAAATTTTATTACAGAAGTGTCAAAAGAACGAGTTCAACAGGTAAAAAATTTTTTATCAATATTTTTTGACGCTTTAAATATATAAAAAAAAAAGTTGTAAAAAATCTGTCTTATAACAAAATTTACCCGGCGGTATTCGCCCAGCCGATCCTAAGATGCGGCATCATGTGAGTCGTCTGTTCAATGTGATCTACGGTTACTTCGAAGTACCACTTTTGATAAAGAGCTGAACCCTCCACTCTGCCAACAAATATATTTGGTCTGACGCTGGCCACGTGGTCCACCAATTGCGTCTGGAGAAGTAGATTTTTCCCAGGCAGCAAAAAGTCGCAAATGTTATTCTGCGAAGAACGCACCGCGACGCCATTACCGACGCATAATGAACATAAAACGTCCAGAACCTTTGGATCCCTGCCATGTTTCTCGAGCAGAGAGATTATCACTTTTATGTGCTCGTCCTGAAAAATAGAATTTAAATTTCTCTTTCACTGTATTAGAATTTTTACATTCGTACAAAGATCGTTATCGTTCGCGCGGATCATTTTTGATTAATTTCCATTGGAAAATGTGATATGTACCCTCATCATGTTCAAGGCTTCCGGCGAATCAATTAAAACGCAATGAAGCACATCCAACATTCCGGTTCCCTCGCTGGAAGCCTGTGAACCCAATCGGCTGAACAGCCAATTAAGACGATTGCTGTTAGCGAACTGAGCGCAGTTGGTGTGATTGCCTTTGATAATGGCCGCTAGAAGTTGATACAGATATCCGGATATCTGATCCCAGGCCTGGCCGCTCTCGTCGCCGGAAAGAGCGACGAGAAATCCTTGCGAAGTGATGACGTTAATTTTGTCGATAGCTTCAAGGATAAGATTCAATATACCCTCTTCTTGAAACAGATCCTGACGATTTCTCAGAGCTCGGAATTTGTTCTGCTTCTCTTCGTGTTCTGGAGAAATTAACGATTCGCATTTTTGAAATCGAAACATTTTTACGATTCTTTTTAAAAAGTTTTCATATCTATTTTTTTTTTTTTTTTCCTACCCATGTCGTCTTCGGGTTGAGCGAAGTAATTGATCAAGTCCTCGAGGCACATTACCATCTCATTGAGATTTACGTTTTGAAAAAACATGGACGCTCTTCTGTCCACTTGAAGCGTTTCTAGGCCTCTAAAAGACGTTCAATATTTTTAGCGATTCAGTTTTGTTAGATCTGTGTATATTTTCCTTTGAATCGGTACATGTTTAAATAACTTTTTATAATATATTTTTTAATTACTTACGTGATAAACTGTGTAAACAAACTGCTGCACTTTCTGATGACTCGAGCAGTGCGAGATTCTTCTTCCTGAGACCTGGAGAAATCCAGACCGTCGTCCATCTTACCTTCTTCGTGAAGCACCGCTTGTTTTTCTTCGACTTTTCCGACGCCTTTCTTCTTTGTCTCGTATGACTAAGAAAATAATCACGTAAATAATTATTACAATATTTAACGCGAGAAAATTATTTCAGTTTAATCAAATGTAATCGTTGATTAAATTTTTTTAAATAAATTCAAACCGATATGATTCTCTCAGTTTAAATTTATTTAAACCGAAATGTATATCAAATATTTAATTTAAATTTATTTCTCTATAGTCTTGTACCTTATAAGACACCCAAAGACACGTAGTGGCATGTTGCATTATAACGGTGGAGTCGCCGTACTTGATAATTGGCATTCCGATGACTTCCAGATCTTTATCTTCGAGAACAATCTTTTGATCGTCCTTTTCTTGTCGCAGCCAAAACGTCGAGGTTTCGATCGTCGCTTCGTTCCTTCGAAGAAAGAGGATAATCGCGAATTTAGGAAATATATTATCACATGAGCTTTTTTTTTTTTTTTTTATAAGGATCACCATGACCCTTGAACTTTACTAAAAATAAATATGAACCTATCGACCAGATAGAGCTCGTTGTTCTCCTTCACGCCGAGATAACGTCCGGTCGTCAAATGTCTGATTCTCATGGGATGGAGCCAGTTGATAAAACCACCCGCCCATTTCGTCCTGGCGAGTTCTAATCTCCACAGTGATCTCGCCTGGCTCATCACGCTACCGCCTTCGTATATTACAAGACTGGAGAATAACAAACAAAATTCTTACAAGAAGGAACGCACTTTTCTCATCTCGAGAAGATTTTTGGGGACAATTTTTACGATCAATATAATATAAATATTATAAATAATCAATAATATGCATGTTAATCTTTTTAAATTCTTCAAAAAAATCTTGGCTACACACTAATTAGAAGACAAACAATCACTTTTGAGTAGGATCCGGGCTCCAATTCGAAGGTATCGTCAAACACTCGTCGCCGCCGTGGAAGAACCTCAACACATCACCCCCGAAAACGTAACCGACGTACTTCATTCTGCTGATACCCGTACCGTAAGGCTGTACCGACCAATGTGTCACATGGAATGATGCGTTGACCACCGACAGATCGTTTTCTTTCGTCGTATGCTGAACAAAAAAAAAAGAAAGAGATTTCTTATGTATTTCTTGTTTCGCGCAAATCGTCTCTTCGTCAAGTGTATGTGTTCGTGACTTACCAAATATCGCTCGGTAGCGACGGACACCAGGATAAGATCGTCACCCACGCGCACCTTCTCACCTTCCGATCTCTGTTTGGAGGCTGGATGCACGGTCCACCAACATGCCTCACCTGCAAGAACGATGTTGCTTGAAGAAATCAATTCGACGAATTACGACGTTCCGTTCGTGAAATACTTCTTGAAGAAATTTCCAGTAAAGCAACTTTAGATTCAATTTTAATTGTTTTTTTTTTTTACTAATTTTTGTTAGAAGTTATATGTGACAAAGAGCAATATTTCTCAGTGAAAAGAGACGATAGTAATATAAAATTTGCGAATTGGAGAGAAAAAAAAAGCGTTGCACCAACCTTGAGAATGTTGCTGCAGACCGACATCGAAGGCTAACTTGTCGTTCGACGAACTCGTGGACAGGCACGCCAAATACTACGGTAACAGAGTCGCGCATACATGAATGCAATGTAATTGTAAAGTGAAATTTAATCAACAAACACATATAGTATAGTAGCGGATATTTTATGATAAGAAAAAAATGACGTATATATACCATGTCGCTATTTAGATGTCGCAGTAATATGGCGTTACCGTACAACAAAGTTCTGTGGCCTGACCCGGTGCCCTTTCCCTGAAAGCAGGATTAATCAAGACCTCGGCTAACTCTTCGGCAGTCTTTACAATATATTTTTTATCTACATATATCTCTCGCGCGAGATATTTAATATCTCGCGAAAAATTAATACTTTCTTAAACAACATCTACACAAGCGTACTGATAAGAGAAGGCCATAAATGCTGAATATTACGTCAAACTACAAAGCAAGAAGATTTTGGCTTTTATATATATATATATGTAACGTCGACAGTTAGTGTATTAAAAAGCCAAACGTAAGAAAAGAGTTATTGGCTCCAATGTATATGTGTAGTGTTAATTTTGATTAATCAAAGGTTTTAGCGTGAATCGTTTCTTAATCGATCGATGTGGGTGAACGAACACGAATTCGCAATCGTGTCAAACCAATTTGTAAAATTATAAAAAAATTAATCTGGAAGATTTACCAGAGAATGATTTTTACGAAAGTTTATTAGATAAAAACTTATTTTTTTGAATTATTAAAAATTAAATAAAATTTGAATTATTAAGAATGATCAAAAGTGTTTATACTTTAGAGAAATAATCGCGAGTCAAGTGTGAAAACTGGACTCGCATTTGATTTCTGTTCCAAAAGTTTGCGCTGAATATGTGCGATTTTATTGTACAATGTTAGACCGATGCAACTTGAAATCACGTTTGAGCTATAGCGCTAAATACGGCGCTAAATAGAGACGCGAGTATCATATTTCAAAGTTTGACTGAGGCCGCGATATATAAACGGCTTAGTATTTCCACCCAAGCTCGATCGAATATTATGACGTTCCAAACACACAGACAAGTGATCGTTGTTTTACCCAAGAATGGCGCTCCGCAGAAACACGATACGTAAATTATACTTACTAAACTGTCTTGCTGCTGCAAAGAGAAACATAACAGGCAATGAATCTCCTTCATCAAATATCGATCCGGATTTATTGGAAAGAGAAAAGAACAGAGAGAAAAAGAGAGAGAGGAAGAGAAAGAAAGAGAAAACGAAAATGTGTATAATTTAAAAAAACGATATATATGTATCGTATGGATGTTTGTCGAGATGGGTGTCTCGGTTAAGTTTTTTAAATGATAATCTTATATTTTGTTCACGAGGCTAGTGTGTTTTGATGAGCGAAATCACAAGTGAAAATATAAAGAACAAATCAAAAAATGAACGAGAAGAAAAAATGGGAAAATTGTCTTATGTACGGCTACATGGATACATGCCACAATCATACGGACAAGGGGGTGGTGCAATGGCGGGGGGGTTGCGTGCGAAAATGCATTGAAGATAAGCTAATATTCCGATGTATCAGGAACTCTCTTTGGAAATTATTCGGCAGAGAAAAAACTCGAGCAGGCCTCCGAAGATCCAAAAGACATCTTCAGCTGTCTCGAACAACAACGTCGAAAAATTCTCTGCGATGACTTTTTCGACGTTTTTAAAAAAAATGTCTTTTAGAGACAGCGTCGGGGGATTGCTGTTTCACGTTTTGTATAAAAAAGCACGGGACGCGTTTTTATGGCCTACTCTTATGCAGATCGAGCACGTGTACAAGTATTTAATATCTATTTTTTTTATTGTACATTACGATTAATTTGGAAATGAGTGATAAGAACTTTTAATCGCAACTTAGATGACACTACTCAGAATTAGCGGAATGCATAAGTTAATGCTCAACTACACACTATCGTTCGCGTGTGATCGAGAAGATAACTCTCTTCAAATAAGGGAATTACTAATTTTTTGTTTTTTTTTTTTTGTTTTTACGGCATGTGAAGATGTCGAGTAGAATCTAACAAATATTCCTTGGAGCTACGGGAGTTTCGCTGGCATGGTTGAAGTCGACGAGATACGAGAACCCCTTGTACGAGTGTGTACGAGTTTAGGTAAAAGAACTTTATACGTTACCGTCTCGGAGCCAGCGGCGGTGACCAATTCCTGCAAGGCTCTCACCGAGAGAGCCTGCTCTATCACAAACACGCATTGCGACAGGTCCGGTGGTATGTTCTGAAAAAATATTAGCAATTAAACGTTCGACACACAATGCGAGATAGCAAGGTGTCAGAAATTGTCCGTGGAATTCTCTTTGTTCGTTACCTTGTCCGCGATATTTTCGAGGAAGCAGTGTCGATTGCCAAAACCTTCGGCCGCGAGACATACTCTCTCTCCTGTAGCGGTACAGGACAGACATACCATATCTTCCTGTAAATTTTCAATTAAGTCTTCATGTATTTCGAGAAAAAAAAACAAGAAAAAATTCATTCTCAGATTAAGTCTTTGGATTTTAAATAATTGTTACAAATGGGTTTGGTGTGTGAGGGAGAACCTCAAGGGAGAGAAAACTGGCGTAAGATTTTATTTATATTGCACGTGAGAGACTTTTCAACTATCTTTGCATTGTTCATCTCGCACTTATTACATAATTGCCATCCTGAACTTTAATTTTTGCTAAGTTGTAATACAATTTTTTAAATTTATTCTCTCTCTTCTCTCCTTTAAATATTTTACAAATTCAAAATGATTTCCGTTGATTTACAGACACACGGTTTCTAAATTAACACGGAGAATATTCGGCGCGAATTTCCGCTCGTCACGTATTCTATGTCGCAGTGCCGCAATAGTGCGCAATATCGCCAAACGATTTTGCAATCTGCGCAACAGATGGCTCGCGGGGCAAGTTTTCTAAGTTGCGATTTGCATAATGAAAATTTGTGACCGAACGAAAATAAGAATCCGTCGAAATATCGGCTAACGTGGCATAATCGTCGATCTGTCGATTGTGTTTTGGGAAAATGTTCTCGTGTTTTTTTTTTTTTTTTTCAATGACGGAATTTTGCGAAATTTTGCGTGAATTATGTTGCGAGCCGAACGACAGAAATGCGGCCGTCGTGCCAAAACCAATTTGGACGACCTCAAAAATACACGAAGACCAAGTACATAAGTATGCCGATTTTCGAGTGAGCTAATCTTTGGACACGCCACATAGCGTGGTGGGAAAATAGTATTTGTGTTGCATCGCTTGTAATAAAATGTTATTTAACTCGTAATCTCGCGCTATACAAGAAACTCATCGAGTGTGAGTCACACGATGTGCGTCGCTCGATTTTAATTCTTGACAGATGACAAAATCTCTTTCTATTTACTCATTCGTTATTTGCAGATTCAAAGATGTCGACTCGCTTTTTTATATTTTTCAAACAACATTCTCAATTCCGTTCAATGATTCCACTTTTTTTTGTACTTGAGAGATCGCGCGGTATTGTTTGACAAAAAGTCACATGTACGCACCAACGTGTCCTTCAATCGCAGAAAACTTTAAAATAGAAATATTGAAGATAAAGAGAAAAAAAGAGAAAGTCAATTGCAATTCGTGAAAGTTGTGTGAACGACTATAGAAACTGAAACCGAGCAAAAAATTGTTTATCCTGTTATTTCTGTAAAACATCTAGATAAAAAAATCCCATTACTCGATCCATCTCTTCTCTCACTCACTCTCTCTCTCTCTCTCTCTCTCTCTCTGGTACACATCTATATATAAATTATGTGCGATGGGTTTGCCGATAATGTCATACTGTGGTCAACAATTTCTAAGCCTAGCTTTAATAGTGTGTGTGGAAGCAAAATTAATTTACGATAACCGCAATCTATTCCGAAAACACAATTTTGCACCTCAAGCTACGCACGAATCAACCTAATAATCATTAAATAACCGATCGTTGTTGTTAAAAAAAAAAAGAGCGGAAATATAAATCTTCACGCGCACTCGTTGAAAGAGGAAGATTCTCTATTGAGGAGACGGTATTTAAATTCAAATTACGGGGTGTAAAACATTGAGCTATTATTAGACTAATAAAACAAAATATGCCGTAAAAATTATTACTCTACAACATATCATAACAAATAAGTACCTGAATATTGTTAATATCTTGTTGACTTTGTGGTTTACAAATGTAACTCGAATTTTTGAAATATCTTCCAATTGCAACGATAATTAGTGCTGTTTATTTGCAATCAGGAATGTGGCAACAACAACATAATCAAGACAATCATTCGATTATAGAGTTTAATTGAAATCGATGACGCAGCTCGGGTCGCAACGAAGCCACCATTCGTACGAATAAAACGTTCATTAGTGCACTAACTAGTGTTTGTTTATTCGCAATCAAAAATGTGATAACAACTTAATCAAGGCGATCATTCGATTACAGAGTTTAATTGAAATCGACGATATATGGTGGATTCGGATTGCATTTCGCGCGAAAACAAAATTACCATTTGTGTACGAATAAAAAAATTATTCAATTCGAAATTACTTTCTTTGAATGAGAAATATTATATACGAATTAAAAAAACAATTTTTGTACGAATGCGTTCCTCGAATATGTAGTTGACGTGTGCGTGCGATACACACTGTGTTTCTTTTTTTTTTTTTTTTTGAAAAGAAACAGTTTTCCCGTTCAAGCGTTCCAAAATTAATATGCAACGAAGAAAGACGCATATATAATATAAACGTAACTGAAAGGACGCATTAACATAACTTCGTGTCTTGGTTTAAACGGAATTGCACGCGATTCCGTCACATACGTGAGCTCGTACATTCTCGCCCGGAGACACGCGAAGTACCGAAGGTTTCCGCGCTGGAAATTTGGCAAGAAATGTTTGTGCAATCTTGTTCATCGAGAGATATAAATAAAGCGCAATCGAGCGATCTGGACGCGAGTGACCTTACGAATCGCCAGCTTTGCCAACTTTCGATAATTATACGAAGACACTATATTCATTCATCAAATTTCTACACATTCCGCGAGTTCTTTCTTCGTGCGATTCGGAAACTAAAGAAAATATAGTATTGTTAGGTTTTTTTTAAATAAATTATAAACGGAGTAATATTCCTCTCACTCTAATGTTAGCTCTTCAATAATTTACAGTGTTTTTTTTCTAAAATTTCTCAGGTATCGATTGACTTGAATCTCTAATCCGACGAAAATAGAAAATCGAAGATAACGTAAGAATGTAATTGGATGTTCAGCGAACAAACGTGCGACGCGCGTACATTGATAATGAACCGGTGACTTCCGACGTCCGACAACCGATCGAAGCTACCTATCACGGTATAGGTCAAGGATATACCTGCGTTTTATACGAGCAGATAATCTCTATGTTTCTATCTAAACTAGCAGACGTCATAAATCATCTTGACTATTTACGTACGTTGGATTTATTTGCTCGGTTATGCGCGGAATTCGAAACTTGTCGCTTGCAGTTCGTTTGACAGAATAAAAAAATATACATTTGATACAAAAAGAAGAATGCAATTTCGAAATTTATGAAAATTCTTACAAACGTCAGTTTTTTTCTCGTTTAATTTGTAAGAAAAAATTAGTAATTCTTTATAACTCCGCAATTTTTTTATCATAAATGTCAGTCATGTGTGCGTATAAGTGTATGTGTGTGTGTGTAGCGAAGTATTCAATAAATATAGAAAAATAAGCTTTGTGTGACGTCTCGTGGCATCACTTGAGCTTGAAGAGGATTAAAAAGGATTAAAAAGTTGTTGATGTACAACGTGCTTTCGTGCGTGCATTATATACCTGTCGTTTGTTGTTCAATATTTGCTGCATCCACACACACGAAGTATCGTAATGAAGTAATTATAAATTTATCATTTTTTGATGTGCTATAAAAGGTACGCGAAGCCATGTTGATTAGACGAAATAGAGAGAGAGAGAGAGCGAGCGAGTTGCGCTCATCAAACATTAAAAAATCAATCAAAAATCAATATTTTTCTTGTTTAAAATATTCTTGAAAATAAATGAACATTTATTATAAAGAAAAATATTAAAAAAAAAAAATATTGATTTCGTGTCAATGATAACTGGAAGAACGCGGGTCAGTCGGTCAGTTGGTCTTATTATACGAAACCAATGAATTGCAATGCTGACGTAATCGATAGGCTTGCAATCGACTATTCTCGCGAGCGTGCGAAGTGAGAGAGATATTGAAGTTCGTTAAACTTCAGATGTTTTCGTACGAACGAAATTTCTTTTCGACGCGAGTCGAAATTATCAAGTGAGAAATTGTGTCAGAAAAACGAAAGAAGATGGGCGATCAAAACACTTACGGAGGCGCGTCCGAGGGAGGCAGGTGAGCGACAGTCCGCGCGTTCTGTGTTGTCCCAAACAACGCCCGTAATAATAATTCATTTCCCAGAGAGAAGGTAGCCTGTCAACTGAGCGCGTAATTCTTTTTTTATAAAAAACGGCATCTCTCCTGACACTGTGCCCGTCCGATTTCACGTGACACATTTTATCGCGACGCGAATCTCTATCTCGAAGATCTCCCGCACACTTTGCACGCGATTTATCCACATTGTTTCAGCAAGAAACACGAAAACTCGTTCAACACGGGAGAACTTGACAGTCGTGACCGCGCGTCGACGAACGAAATTAACGCCGTTCAACGTCACGCTCGACGTTCTTTCTTTTCTCACGTATTCCGTAGTCGGTAAATTTTTCCATAAATTGGTGGAACATTAATTTTGCTTCTCGCAAGTTGCTGAGAGTTTTTCGAAGAAAAGTCGGAGAATCCGCGGGAATCGCGATAGTCGTTGATCGCTTCGACTTCGATTGTCCGCGCGCAACAGAGAAATTGTGTAAACGCGTGAAACGTATTGTTGTCACTAAGGGTGTGTGCGTTTTTTGAATATCATCTTGAAAGGAGAAAGAATTGTTTTTTTTTTAAATGTCAACTGTAATTTACGCAAAAACTCTCGTGATAATAAGACATATGCAGTATCAGATATATCGGCCGAAAACTCTTGTCACAGACACGTGGTTGAGGAAACGGGCAAAGAGTTAGGCGAGCCCATGGAAGAGGATGACAAGACACGAGAAGATCGTCGCAGACGAAGAGACGGGAGACGAGGAGGATGCGATTGCGTAACGAGGAGAAGAGGAGTTCGACGAAAGATTATTTCGCAGAATCCTTTTATCATCTTCTTTCTCGAGATGTACTACAGGACGCCCGACAAACATGTGACCGATGTGGCTCGCGAAGCCGGCAAGGCGTGGCGCGCCTTGTCCATAGAAGAAAAGAAAAAGTACATACTTCTGGCGGAAAGGGAACGAAAACGACGAGGAAAATTGCGCACCACGTGGGAGGAGAGAAGAAAAGCTTTAGACGCGCTCTAAGTACGTGAAAAAAAGAAAAGAAACCGCAGCTTTCGGACATCGTTAAATTTCTTTCGAAGAGAATCGCACGCACATTGAAAATGAGATACGGGAGATATTTGCGGTAAAATCTGCGACTTTTAAACAGTAAAAAAAAAAAAAAAAAAAAAATGACACGGACGTATCACAAACTAAGACACTTGGAATCGCGACTTGATTTTGTGGATTATAATTCGTAGCGCATTATTATGTACAACGCGACAATATTTTTTGGAATTTTTTTTTAACGTCGAATTACGTGCTCTAAATGAGAATGCGAATATGAGAAACAATGGCGAGCAAACACAAAGAGAACAGAGAGGAAAATACAAGCGAGTCATTGTACAATTTTGTGAGAAACTCGGTGAACCTTTTTAAACCTGTACAGTTTTTAAACAATGTTTTAATTAAATTTTACTTTTGTTTTTACAAGTGGCTACACTCTACAAGTCTCTATACAAGTCTGCTTTTATTATAATTAGATCGCAAATGATCTTTGAACTTGAAGTCTGTTGACAAGATCTCAGAATAAACAATGAACTATTTAGAACACGCGCTTGCGTTGACCAAACATTTCGGTTAATTGCGTGGAAATTTGATGGGAAAGCAAGCAATTTGAATATCGCAAACAAACGTGCGA
Source organism: Pseudomyrmex gracilis (assembly GCF_002006095.1). NCBI lineage: Eukaryota > Metazoa > Arthropoda > Insecta > Hymenoptera > Formicidae > Pseudomyrmex > Pseudomyrmex gracilis. The sequence continues at coordinate 743,399 of NW_018020632.1, forward strand.
ACGTAACAACTTAAACACACAAATGTGCGTCGAACGCGACGAGCAAAAGCGCAAGGTTGTACCTTGACCGGTACAACACAACCAACATTTGATTCCCTGAAGTTTAAACGGGGTCAAGGCCGTTCTTGAGAAGGAACTTTAAGTGCTTCCACATTTCGTTAAAAAAATTTCGCAAGGTTTTTACTTTCCATAATTTTTCGCATAAATGTTTGCACGCGAGCGTTTGCAAAACGCTAGAGCTGAACGCAGAGCGCTCTCCTGATTGCATATCTCCGCCACATATTTCTGATTTAATTCGATTAGCCGGAAAATAATCAATATGTTATATGCAATAATTTATTGGATTTTTCGAAGTATTAATTTTGTACTCGCGTGTGAATTTGAGTTTTGCGTTTTAATTGTTTTCGACAAAACTGTTTTGTATAAATTGTACGCAAATATTTTCGAAATTTTTTTCTTGATGATAGATTGAGAAATTAGAAACACGCTGTCGTAGCAGCTGCGTCGATGCACCACATGCATAGTTTGCTCCTCGCCTCTTGAATAAAGTTTCACCGGCATTCATTCATTTTCACGCGACGAGCATATTGCATCAACCGCAAACTAGATAACCTCATGTTTCAAAGCGCGCGCTTTTCGTGGCTACGCTCTCACAAACAGTGTCAGTTTTGTATTAATGATAACAATATTCGCATTACATTATCTCTTCAAACTTCGCAAAATTAACGTCGAGATTGAAATTTCGCAACTTTAATTTACCGCAGATTTGTTGAAACCAAAATCATGAACCTCGCAACTACGTACGTTTTACAAGTGGAGAATGGACTATATAGTTTATTGAATAGAATAGAGAGAATAATAATTCAGGAGAGAGAGAGAAAGAGAAAACACACACAAATTATATTAAATAAAAACGTGCGAGCGCAAGTTGTACCAAAGATATAAATTTTATATTGCAATTTAACTCTCTTTAGACAAATTTAACACAACAATCTCTGCATTTTTTTTTTTTATTGTAACTCTTTTATTAACTTCTAAAATAGCAAAAACCGCAACAATCTTCTCGGTATCTCTCATTTGTAATCTTTGCGATAGTCTCCTGTGTGCGCGGAAATAACATTCTGTTCTCTCTCCCATGCTTCCTAATAACAATAATCCGTCGAGCGTTCACCGTAGATTTTTTAAGCCGGCTCTTTGCCACGTAATCTCGGAGACAATCATAAGCTCGTCCATGACAAAGTGGAACTTACCGTGCGGAGAAATGATACGTCGTCCTGTTCGGAGCCACCCTCGCTATCGGCCATCCCGTCGGCACGTTTTCACACGACGAGCCTCGTCTGTGTCACTTGTGTGTGTGTGTGTGTGTGTGTGTACGCGCTCGTACGCACGTATGTACGCGCGAGTGCGTGTGTATGTCACTTGGTGTGCGAGGCACCCTTATCGATACTAGAGCGAACGATCATGCAAAGTTCCGTGTAGTCAACATGTTCGCGTCGAAACACCCAGGCGGTCTCTCCTCGTCAGCCTTCTCGTCTCGTCAATGAAGCCGACGGCAATGACGATAGCGATGTCGACGTCGGCGCACTACCCCCCGACGTTCGTTCAACACCGACGATCACTTACTGCTGATCGGAGGGCACCCTAGACCTCTCGACGTCTCTCGCGCAAGCGCTCCACACCTTTAATCAAATACGGCATATTCGAGATTCTGTTTTTTTTAACGCAAACCCCTCTGTCGCGCAGTTTCTTTTCGCTCATCTTAGCGTAAAAAATGTTGCGGGAATAGTCTCTTTCCGAGATCAATCCGAATGACACGACGAGGAATGAATTTTTTTCGATAAGGCGAACACGTTGCGAATGTTGCAAGTAATAACGAAACAATTACTTTTTTCTCTGGTTTTTTAAAAGATTTTCAGCAAATAACTTTGAAAACTCATCAGCATTGGTAATTCGATAATACACAGTCTCTCTCACGTCACTTCAAATTGTCACTTTGATTTGCACATCTTAATGAAAAATTCTAAACAGCTTGTGAAACTATTTTGGCTAGACATTTAAAAATAGTTCCGAGCAACACAAGTTTTCTTTTAAATACAGAAAACGAATTTAAAAATTATTTAAAAAATTATTAAAAAAACAAACAAACAAACAAACAAATGTTGATGTTATAAGAATAAAAATTATCAGAGTTTTCGACGAGTTTTCGTACGAGTTGAATCGCATCCAGCAATTAATGACGTCAATTTGGCAAATCGACTAGTGTTGCTTAATTTATCAAACTGACGTCATTAATCGTTTCGGAAGCCATTCAACCCTTTTGAATCGATCACAAAAAATCATCAATACATATTTACACATACGCGAGATTACATTCAACGAGTAAATTATATGAAATGTTAAAAACTATTACAACATTAATCTAAATAGAATTATTAGATTTAAATATATAAAATAAGAAAAATAGGACGAGATGTACTTGTAGCTTTTACTTATATTTTTATATCAAGTGGTGTATATAAACAATTAGTTTTAATATCATTGCACACAGATAACAGATAGAACAGTGGAATTAAAACAATTAGATTGTGTCCGACTTCTGTTAACATTCATCATGGAGAAAAAAACCGAGAGAAGAAATTGACAACTCAGTTGAGCGATGCGATGCGTCGATGTAGAAATATATGCTCGGTTTGATTTTATCTTCTCAAAGATTCTATTCCCAGCAACAAGGCAGAAATAGATGCATCCGCGATGGCTTCCCGAAAATATCATTACGCGCTTAGCTTCATTCTCTTATTATCGCGTTTAATACCTTAATCAAAGGTTAAGGTTATCTCGCGAAACACGTGGTGGTTTTATCGTTGCAAAAAAAATCTCAAAAACAATACACCTACATTAAGTTATGGTAATTAAAGTACTTGTGCATTACGTATCCCAACGGACGTAAATGGCCTTTAAAGTTGCACCACCACAACGTCTCAATAATATCCAATGAAGGTGCAACTTTTTTTTAATGTGTACAAAGACATTTACGCCGTTGCCTAGTACTCGCATTATTCATCGCGAAATAAAAATTTCATAGAAAGTCGATAAAATCTCGATACATCTCATGTTCTATAAATATTTCTTCATACTTCGAGATATATATATATATATATATGTATGTATATTCAACATTCAGAACATAGATATATATTTATTTAGTCATATTGTTACAAAAAAAAATTTTATTAGAACAAATTACGCACAATGTGGCAGTTCGAATTTTTGCAACAACAATCGAGAATAAATTTGGTGAGTATACGCGCAAACGTAATGTTCGATTTATATCGAAATACTTTAATTTTGGCAATTAATTGTTTTTTGTTTAACAAAAAATATTTCACCCGCTGAATGTTATTTTACAACAGAGGCCTCTTTCTGGCAGACATCTGTGACATCTCTTTTGTCTGGCAGAAAGCTGTTTCGAAAAAATAACACATTGCATAAGAATTGAGAAAAACTGAATTTCTAATTTTAGGATAACACAACCGTACGAGTTTATTTTCTGTTAAATTAAGAATAGTTCGAAAATTGTTTCTCAATTTTTAATTTGTCGAGTCTAAGTATGTTTTACGCGTGTGTATAAAAATTTAAAAGTAATATACTTTATCACAAATTGAACATGTAACTATTACCAGGTTCTCTTGAGGATATTCCAAGTTCGTTAAGCGATAAGATCCGTTTTTGTTGAACACTTTCAAAGAATTACTCTAAAAAAAAAAAAAAAAAAGCAACTATTCTCGATCGGAAAAACACGCACGATAATCGTTCAGAAGCATCTCTCAAAATATTGCTCATCCCTCATCAGTGCACATACATACACTCACACGTACACAACTGTGTAAAGGGGAACGCGCGGTAATTCTCTGCAGATTTTGTTTTCGCAAAGTGTGTGTTTCAAGTGGGAGGATTGATCGCGAAAATTCACTGTGAAAAGACTCACCTCGAGCACTTCACTTTGTCACAAACTTCCGTTTCGCGTGTTATTTACTCACGTGATAATGCGGAGAATTTCACAATCAACCCGAGACGAGAATGGTCGTATATTTCGCGCTCGGCCGAGAACTATCTCGAAGTGGCGAGCCTTCGTTTCTTCTTTCGTCGCGAGAGAGACGGACCTCGCGACGAAATTTCTATCGAAGCTCAAGGAGCTATACCGAGCAAAGCGGAGCGGAGCGAGAGCGAGCGGTTCTTCAGCGGCTATTTTCATCCTCGAGCCGAGCGAGCGCTCCGCTCTGCACGCTTCACGTCGTACCCTGAGGAAAACTCGTAAGATCGGCGACAGTGACGTCGGACGTCACCTCAAAAGTTGTCACTTATTGTAACAATTACCAAAAGTTGAAAAAAATCATTAAAGAATTGTGTTCTTGTTTCATTGCGTTATTCTTCGTATGTTCTACGTTTTATTTATCTTGTTTCAGGAATTGTTTCTTCGACAAAACTAATTAATTAATTTTTCTTCGTTTTATTTTTTTTTAACAACTTTGTTACATTTATGTTTTATTAATTTAATACACATTTTCACTAAGATAAATTGCATCGACATTAAAATAGAGGTAAAAGAACAAAGAGAGAACTTTAATTTGAAAGTTCTAGTAAATAAATCTATGTATTTGACAATGTTGGATTCATCAAGAATCTCAAATTACAATGACTATTATAACCTTGTAGCTTGATTTTGTTGCCATCAACCCTTGCCAAGAGACTTTCAACCTGACATATCTTTCTTACGAAAAGACAAACAACATGATACATTTTTTAACAAAAAGATATACATATACACTATATGTAAATAAAACATTTTTTAAAGAAGTTTATGTATTTCTTTGAGCGGCGATTGTAAGTTTGACGTTTGCAAAAGTATTTACATATTACAAAGACTTTTATCAATAATGTGGAAGTATTGATATGAAGAGAAAACATTTAAATAAAATTTTTATTATAGCAAAATAAGTTTTGCATAAGCCGATAATTATTTTTATGTATCAAATACTTTCAATGATTTTGCACGAAATGATACGCTTCGCAGGGAGTTTTAAATTACCGCTGTTTTCTCGAGTTTTGTACGCAGACGCTGCAATCAGCTGACGTGTCTTGACAGAAGCAGCCGAAAGCATCCAACGATAATATTTCGTTTATGTATAAAATTTTCATTGTTAGGTTAAGTTTTTGGCAAATAATAGAATCATGTTGGGAAAAATAAAAACAAAACAGGAAAAAACAGGGGGTAAGTGAGAAAATTATTTCAAAAGTAAAACGCAATTGGTGGAAATAAAAATTACATACGTGTCAACGAGAAAGGTTATGTTTGTTATTTGTGTGTTCTGTGTTTCAATTTAATTGCAATTAGTCAATAGATAAATTAATTCAGGAACATGTAAAAGAAAAATTGCTTAAGAAAATAAATCTCTTATTACAATTAAAATGAGTGGAATATAAATAAATAAATATATAAGTTTTAAGAACATACAAGTTTGTAATTTTTGTATTAAAAAGTATATACTGCTATGTATATGCTTGTGTGTATGTGTGCGAACAATGTAGTAAACTAGTACAAAATATAATATTTTTTTTGTATTGCAGAGATTGTTGCATATAGCGAGGCAGCACTTGTAAACAATTCTGCTATTGTAGAATATTGTAAGATATCAATGGCAGCTCTTTCAGGTGGTACAGCTGGTTTGTTAGGATTGACAGGATTATATGGTTTCGGATTTTACATCTTTGCAGTTTTAGGACTTTGGGTAATCTATTATCTTGGGACACATATTACAGTATTTATTTACATATATATTTAGTATTTATTTACATATAATATCATACACACATTTTTATAGGCAATGTTATTAATGAAAGTTGGTAGCCAGTGGAGAAAATATTTTATTAGCAGGCGAGGTCTTCTTACGGGAGGTTTCTTTGGGGGACTTTGTGTATCCTTTGAACCATATATATATATAAACCTAATTTTTACTTTCAGGAATAAATTGTTTTCCTTAATAGCAATTATTGATTGTGAATTCTACAGACATATGTATTATTCTGGACGTATCCTTTTATATCACATATATTTAACACTATTCTAAATATTTTACACACATACACACACGTGTCATCTGAAGGCTAAAGTGTTCTGTATTAATTTTCCACCAAACATCGAAAACTCTAACCTTCAAATGACAACACATATATTTCTTATATAATTCTTAATATTTCTTAGATTTTTATATGGAATGGTCCATGTTTATTAGGAAAAAAAAGGCACGGATAGCTTGAGCGAAATAACGTGTAACAATTACACACCAACATATAGCATTTATATCATTGTGGATACTGACCAAACAATCAATAAAAAACGTTTTCTTATTGAATAAGTATGTTGATGTGTATTTAAAAAAAATGCACTTTTATTAATATAATAAATAATTGTGTCATTTTTCACTTATATTTACGTATAATATTTTAATATATAATGTAGAAAGACAATATGAGAAAGACAATGCAAACGTGAGTAATAGAATATTTATGTTCTTGATTGGGAGAATGTGTATCATTTTTTTATTTTATTATACATTTATATATAGTCAGAGTTCTCGGTAAGTTATATATTTGTATGTGCAACATGTGAACACACATTTGTGTAAATAGTAAATTGCTATTGTTTTTAATCACACAAAAAGAATGTTACAAGAGAATCTTAAATTATTCATAAATATATATTTCTTCAATATATATATAAATATTTTCTATCGGATACAATACCTTACACGCTTTCTCTCTACATATCCTACATTTTACTGTACATCTTTTTGGTATTCTTGTGTTATTAGTTTTTGAGAATTAAAAGAGTACATACAGTAAAACACTTTCTCTTATATGTAAATATATATAAGACAAAAAATAAATTGATATATAAACTTTCATTATACTTTGTACTGAATATGCTCATATTCTCTATTTCAAAAAATGTAACTCTTTAATCCATCCTCATTAACGCGCTACAAACAGAGAGAGTTGTATATTTATATATACTATTATAAATAAAAATTTGTGTACATCTATAGCACATCTTGATATGTAATTACATATTTTACTTATTATTATGTTACTGTATATTTTACATATTATTATATTTATTTATTAATAGGTACACACAAGTAATTTTTCGAAATTATTGATAAAACTTAAATTACGAAGAAGGAGCACGATCTCTCGGCAGTGAAAGTCAATCATATCGTACAAATATACTGGCGCACAGTGATATTTTTGCGAATTGACTGTATCGAGAAAGTTCTTAGAGATTTTAAACTTTTGTTTCAGAAGTTTGTTCCGCTATCTCTTCTTGTTGACAGCTTTCAGTAACAGGCGGTTGAAGAGGAATGTCGGGAGGGAAAGTTCCAGTTTCTAAATTCTCCAATCTTCGCTCCTCGTCCATTTTATCCAGTTCCGCTTTGCTCAAATGATAAACTATCCCAGCTCCGTAACCATCGCCCAAAACATTGATCGATGTCCTGATTCGATCCCTTTAAAGCAGAGCGATTGCTTTAATTTACACAAACGCGAGAGCGCAATAACACGCGTGCTACTTACAGCATCCAATCGATAGCAAATAATAGAGAAACGTCGTTCGTGGGAAGACCCAAGGCAGTCAACACCAGAAGCATGGTGACCAATGCGGCACTGGGGATGCTTGCGGCCCCCACGCTCGCCAAGGTAGCTGTAAGGCTACGATAAAAAAAAAAAAAGCCAATTAAGTCGTGAAAAAAATATATTCTTTTCGATTCAGTGAATTTGAAAATAATAAAAAAAGATCGAAATAGTTTTTTTTTTATCAATAATTTAGGACGCAATGTGAGAAGAAAATGATTTCACGTACCTGACAGTAATTATTTCAACGAATCCCAACGAGATCCCATTCAATTGCGCGATGAAGATCGCGGCTACGGCTTCGTAAAGGGCTGTCCCATCCATATTCACGGTAGCACCTACAGCTACGACGAAGCGTGTCACTCGCGGATCGATCTTGTTGTTTTCCTCGAGACAACGGAAAGTTAAGGGCAAGGTCGCTGCGCTATATATCCACACATACATATTATATAAAAGCTATTAAAAAGAGAGAGAGAGATAGATAGATAGATAAAAATCATTTAATCACACGCTACAAAGATGAATTTTATTGCACTTTGTGCAATTTACATTACGATCGCGTGCTCTAAGATAAGAAAATATGATTACGAAAATATGAAACTTCGTCAATGAGCGAGTTAATTAAACGTAACAAATCAATAGCCTTACCTCGAAGCCGTGCCCAGCGCTGTAACCCAGGCTTGCATCATGCCTCTGAAGAACACCGCTGGATTTTTTCGTGTTATAAACCAGTAGATCGTTGGCAGCGTGATGATAGCGTGGATCATCAGGCCCAACACAACTGTCACCATGTAAAGACCTAACATCTGAGCGGTCGCCGCTAGATTTGTAATCGACATGATTTTTCCAGCTATCAGACACATAATTCCGAACGGGGAATACCTGATATGGCAATTGTATAGCATTACATTAGAGAAGATACTTCTCTTTAGATATACTATAGAAGACGGGAGAGAGAGAAAAATTGTTTTAGACAAATCAAATTTTAGCGCGCATGTTGTACATCAAATGATTAACGAGAAAAAAAAAATTACTAGACATCCGCGGTTGTTTGTTTACTGATTGACACGAATTTTGTTTCTCAAGCAATGACGTAAAAATGACCATTACCAGACGACGACTATCGAGACGAGCTTCATGATGATCTCGTTCAGCACCACGAAGAAATCTACCATCAGTTTACCGCGCGGACCGATCTGGCCCGAGAGCACGCCGAAGATGATGCAAAACACGATCATGCCCATCACATTCGTGCCGTCCTTGTAAACCAAAATCGGTTGCATCATGTAATCGGTCTTGTTCGTGCCGAACACAACTATCTTCTTCTTCACGTATGATGTTTGAACCTGCTGGAAGCACGCTTGCACCAGATTTTCCGGCACCATGTTTCTGTGAATGTAAGATTACGAATTTCGAACGAACGGATTACAAGGACAAGATTCTCTGTTCTCTCATACCGAATTATGTCGAGAATCGCGTCCAGAGTTGAGACTTTCGTCTCCTCGGTCTTTACCACAGCCGCAACCGTGGTTTTGATCTGCGGATTGCCCGGATGGATCATCAGCACCATCGCAATGCCCACAATAGCGGCTAGTATGGTCGTCACCGAGTAATACGTTAGCGCTCTGAGGCCTATTCTACCCGATCTCTGAACGTCCAATTGCGCCATTCCTGAAATTCCGACGTGTCGTGTCTCAAGATAGAAAGAAATGGACGAGTGTGAGAAAAACTTTTTTTTTGCATTCCGTCATATCTGATCAGACTTCCGTACCGGAGATGAGCGACGAAATGATGAGTGGCAAGATGAACATCTTGAGCATTCGCATAAGGATCTCTCCGGGGAAGCTGACGAGGATTATGGACTGTGGCGAAAGATCGGCCAATCGACCCAGAAAACCGAGACCTAGGCCGACCAGAACTCCAGCGACGGTCAGTGCGAGGAGCATGTTACCTTTCATCCATTCTATCACCTGCATCGTTCGTAAATGCGCGAGAAAAAATTTAATTCACACTTTATCCGAAAAAAATTTATATCTCGAACTTCTCCGATATATTTTATGTTTTAGGCAACTCGACAACATTTGGTTTTTAATTTTTTAGCCGAAACAAATTTTAAATTTTAATTTTAATTAACGAGAAAGGAACGCAAATCAAATCACGTCCTGCAAAACGTTTGCATTTGTTTTTAAAATCCGATCAATTATTTAACTGCGCTGTTGCCAATTTATTTATTGTATTTAATAGATCTCTCGTTCAAATTTAGTCGTCGCACAGTGATTGGATAGCAAATATTTACTAAATACCATCTGCAATCTGTCTTCGACCGTCGCTTTGCGCGGTTTTTCGACCTCGATCTTTTCCTCGGACGTCGTCTTTTCGATCTCTTCCGCATGTGACCTGGAATACATTCCAGATGAGATTGACGGCAAATTTCCATTAATGTATGTGTGATAAAAATCTGTTTTTTTTTTTTTGTTTTTTTTTTTGTTTACGTGTGACCGCCTTCTTTGGCTTCCGTCGAGGTTCCTCGAAGAACCGCAACAGCGCCGGAAATGCGTTGTCCCAAAGACATCTTTCAGGCTTTGCGGAAACACGTCGCTTCAGAATATTGTGAGAGCACGGACGGTTGGAACACAGATCCTTGCGCGAGTATCATCCCGCTGCTTTCATGATTGTGCCGCGTCTTTCCATGACGCGAATCATCTTCGTTCGGATGTCCGAGCAACGCGATTCACAATTTTTCTAGATTATCTGGTGTGCACAAGAATAATTTTTTACTTTTGCGTTTGTGTCGCGTAACAACGTTTCTCGTATGTTATCGCGTCGATTGTGAGAAATTTCGAAGAGCTAAGATAACGCATCTAGATGTGATCGAGATGGTCTCGGTAAAGAGGTACGGCGTCGTACCGAAAAAACCGTATCATCGATGATTCGAAATTCTCGAGGCGAAATCTTGGTAGTCCCGGCTTCTAGTAAGAGTCGGAAACTATATACTACCGTAGCTACACTTATTGAAGCGAATATAAACGAGACCCTTTCGTACGCGTATATTTTAGCGGTACAAGATTTATTCACGAAGCAAACAGAAAAAAAGTAAAGAGGTAGCGAACGGAAACAAGATAAAAAAAAAAAAAAAACTATGGCGGGCGAGGAGTTAAATAAATTTAAATAAATTATATTTCGAACACCGCGTGTATTGTTACGAAGTTTTTAAATAAAGAATCGACCTTCGACCCGCAAAGGATTGATTGATTTCAACAATAAGCCAAAGATCGTAACAGTTGTATTCTCACAGTCGGCCGTGACATTTTGGTAGTTTATATACGCGCGAGCGTGATATTTAGTTCTTTAAATAAATCTTTTTTTTTCACTTTTTTGTGTATTTGTCAAAAGTGTGCGTCATTTATCAACGCGGCGAGCATCAGTTCATTAGCATCTTCGATCCGTTCCGACTCTTACGTAAGAAACAAAGCAAAAATGTTTTTTATTTTTTGTTTCACAATTTTAATTATTAAAATATAGAAAATAAATGCACTATTTATCGCTGCGCATGAGCGATGAAAGAAGAAAAAAAGAAGGAAAGAGTAAGAATATTTTTTTCGCGCGCAAAAGTTCTATTTTATAAAAGATACACAAAAACTATATATATGTGTATATGGATATGTATATGTATGTGTATATATATATATATATATATATATATATATATATATATATATATATGTATATATCCTTGAGATTGTGTAATATTTTTATCTCTCTTCTGTTTTATATCTCGAACTTCTTTCTTTACACTTTCGAAAATCGCAATGGCGGACACTTTTCTTGACGAATAAATCGTCAAGATGCGCGCAAATCGTTCGCGTAAACGTATCGCGACACACGGCGATGCTTTCGCGCGTACTAGCAAGACCCATCGCGGCAGATCGCGCACAAGGGGGTAAGGCCCCGAAGGAGGTCACACCTGATCTGATTACATCCAGGATCATTGCACCGCACTATTGCAAACGACATCCGCAAGAGAGCTTCCGACGGGCTTTTCGCGATCGACAGATCGGTCAGATCTGCTGGTGGGCTGGATATCGCGGATCTGCCTACAATCAGCCAGATAATGCGCCCCATCCAGGAAGCTTGATTAGTGTGCGCGGGGAAGCGAAAGGCGCTTATATCGAAAGGGGAAAAGGGGACGTAGACGGACGGAGATGCTTCAAGGGAGAAAGAAAGACCGGTAGATCTCACAGGAAGAGGCCACTCATCGCGGCGGGTCGCACGGCACCGAATAATAAACGCCGAAGAGAGGAAGAATGCAGTCGCATTTCGCAGAAAACTGCCAAAATATCGAGCCGCTGCTCGACACATCGGGCGAAAAGTGAGAAAACGTGAGATGATGATAATAATAAGTAGAAAAGAGCGAGAAACTCTCTCTCTCGTCTCGACGCTGAGATAAATTGTCGAAACTGACGTCGGAACGTCAAGTGCTGAATGTTATCTCATAACGCGCGTAATTTATAAGAGCCTGCATCAGATCCGGAACATATGTGACGCAAAATTGTTGGGGGGGGAGAAGGATGGGGAAGGAGAGGGAGGGGAGTACCGTGTGTCTCTTGGAGAATACAAAATTTATACAACACGTACGCGTTCACAGAGATGTAAAATAAAAATCTAATATTACGTACATGTAATTACGCGTACAGAGGGCAAATCATATTTTTGAACGTATACATGCAAACAAATATATTTTAAATTAAAGTTTTCAACAAGATTGCGCGCGATTTCTCAATTGTTTTTTTTTTTTTCCACGTAAGCGATTGTTCGCGAAAAGAAGAAATACACACACGGAGACTGTAACGCGGAAATATATTTACATGTGATTGTTTTACACGCACGTAGGATACGACCATTTACCAGACCCCTTTCTATATCCGTTGAGAAGTAACCTAATTCTTCTGACTAATGACGGCTATGACTGTGACTATATATAGACCAACATTGAGTTCACGGTGGTAGCGTAATGTGAGGACAAATCGAATTTCCCCGCGATAACGCATTTAATAACATCTCGTGGACGCGAAAGAGAGAGCGAGCGAAATAAAATTAATAATGCGCTCCGGGAAATCGAGTTATGCAAGACGCACGTTCTTGCGCATCTCCTACATTTTTTATTTTATTTGTTATTTATCACTAAATTGTGCGTTTCGTCGTTTTAATTATTTTGTCAACTATATCTGTAGTCGCTAGAAAGCTTAAAATGTTTAATAATTATTACACAATAACCAACAATATTTTACTTAACGTTAATATTATAATCCGGTTTAGAGAATTGTCCGCCACTTTAAAATAAATCTAATATATTACATTTAATACACGTGATTAGATGATCTAGAAGATAAAAAATAAAGTGATAAACCAAGATAGAATTTATATACGTGAGACACACACACTTTACATAAATTTTTTTACATAACTAAAAAAATAACTTGTTTAATAAAACACGTTAATGAATTTTTTTCTAATATAATTTTTCTATGACACGCGAGTAAAATATTTTGTGATATCACATCACAAAATGTACTGCAATGTAGTGCGCTTTGGTGATTTCTTTGACTTGTCAATTTACGCGCGAATTTGCGCGTGAGAGTCACGTGATCTCTCGCCGCTACCCTACGCCGACGGTGTCACGTGTGTGTGTTTACTCTTGTGATCGCGACGATAGACACGGATTTCTATGGTGGTGTAATTTATAGAAATCTGTGCGCGATGGATAACGTAAACAAAGATTCGAAACGCGAGAAATACTACTTCTACAATAGTCTGTCGATTCTACTGAAAGCCGTGGAGAAGCAACAAACGACAATAGATTTGCGAAATGAAGCGTACATTTTTGGCACCGTCGAACACGCCGATGCGTACGTAACTTTTATCGACATTGTAGGGAATGCAGGGACACATAGAAAACTGCTACGTATCGATTACGTTCAGAAAACAACAACGGTTGCAACTGTTGGGTTTTTTTTGACAAAAACGTGATCATTGTTAAAAAAAAATTGAAATATTATTGAAAAAAGAGAGATGTCACGCTTGGAAAATTAATTAGTTTACAAAATTCTGCGCTCAGTACATGTGTACTGATTACAATAATTCAATTTTAAAGACTTTCACCTTGAAATTCGATTATATTTACATCGAAATTTTGCGACGCATTTGTGTTTTGTTTTGTTTTTTTCGCAGATACATGAACGTCGTGATGAGAGACTGCGTGTTCACGGATCCGTGCGGAGACTCCTTCAAGTACGACATGTTTTTCGTGCAAGCGAGAAATATCCGTTGCGTTCATATCCCGCTGAACGTAAGTATTTTATCACTGAAGAGATTTTGTTCAATGTTTTTCCGTCGGTAGGTAACACTTCGAGATGTCGAATTTAGGGAGTATGTGTGTGTGTGTGCAATTAGGTGCGTTTGATATCTCGAAGTTGCCGGTTCCGAATGGCCTCGTTGTTGGCTACGATTTACAATGTAACGTGGCGATGGCGGCGGCAAAACTTGTGCATTAACACACACAAATTGGTTCATCAGATATGATTAGAGGCTTCGGCTCTTATCGTAATACCGCAAAGTTATGTGCAATTAAATACACTTCCGCACGTAAAGAAATACCTGGTAGACCAGAACTAGTATATACGGTGCATATAAACATGGCAGTAAGTACATCTGCTGATAACATGAATGTTTTTAAGTTCACTGATTACGATTGCATCGGTTTTGATCTGGATAACACCCTGCTACGTTACAATGTCACGAATCTGACGAATATGGAGTACGAGATGTTGGCTAAATTCTTGGTGAATGAACGGGGATACAGTAGCAAGCACCTGTTAAAACCACTGACCGATGATGATCTAGATTTCATGCAGAAAGGACTGTTGCTGGATTTTGAGAAAGGAAACTTATTGAGGGTAAGCCCGGACGGTGTTATCCGTAGAGCTTGTCACGGCTCGCATTTGTTAAGCACAGATCAAATAAGAGAATTCTATCCAGAACAAAGATGGGAAGTTACGGATGCCTTTTGTAGTGACATACTGACAACCTGGTACGGTCCTCTGTCTGAGAAAGTGAGGAGTTTATTGGATTATTTTGATATGCCAACAAGTGTTGTGTTCGCACGAATTGTGGATATGCTTGACGAAGAGCATGGCTCACCCTTGGATGTGTATAATATCTGGCCTGACATATTGGCTGGACTGATGCACATGTTCTCCAGAGAGAAGTTTCAATTGGACGACGGGATCTTTGCTCACATTAAACGAAATCCAGAGAAATACTTACGAAAATGTAGCGAGAAAACTGTGTCGTGGTTGAGAGAAGTTAGAAAAAAATTCCCAACTTTTCTTCTCACTGGATCAAATGCAGACTTTGCAAACTTTACAGCAAGTTACTCTCTTGGAAAAGATTGGCAGTCTCTTTTCGACATTGCGATATGTTTTGCAAAGAAGCCTGGTTTCTTTACTATGAAACGACCGTTTTTGAAAGTTGTAAATTATAACGAGACTGATATAAATATTTCGAGCCAAGATTTAAAACGGGGCGAGTTATATAGCCAAGGGAATTGGAGCGATCTGTTAGAATTTTTTTCACGCATAACAGGAAAAGTTGATCAACGATGTTTGTATGTTGGCGATAATTTAGTGCAAGATATTTACGTGCCAAATGCGTTTGGGCGTTGTGATACATTAGCTGTGATCGAAGAGCAAATGGCAGAAGGAATGCTTTATCAACGGTTGACTCATCCTGACGAGAAGATTTTGAATTCCAATTTATGGGGTTCTTACTTTTGCTTGAAAGACTCAACAATTAATGTAGACTCTCTGTGGGGACATTTAATAAAGAAACACGCAAAACTCTGTATACCAGAAATCGATGTGGTGACACAGAAATCTTTGCAAGAATCATTTCCGTGTTTTGATAAAAGTGGAAAGTCATATCACGGATATTATCCTGCTGTGCCACTTAGTATATCGGCTATGTAATGCAATAATACATACGATTGTTTATCTTTTATTAATTAGTAGCAAAAGTTACAGGTTTTACAGACATAGCACTGAATAGTTTTTTTATATATGTAATAGTTTTTTCATATTTATACACATGACATTTAAAAAATATACTGTATTTAGAAGACCGTTTTACAAAATTTGTTTAATGCCGTGTTGTTAAAAACATCGCAACTTGTAATAAAAAGTTTAAAAAAAAATAGGAACTTATCTTTTCACGCTTTTTTGTTTAGTCTAATGATAATATGTATTTCACTTTAAGATACGGATTATACCAGCTATCAAGAAGCAATTGAAGCAAGTCGGCAATTCGTCGAGGAAAGAAGAGAATACAAAACCTACATACAAACAAATACGTGACCAGCAAAGACAAAAGGAAAGTCTAGCAGCTGTAGAACAAATTTTTAAAAGTAGAAGTACAAAGAAACATTAAAAACAAAGATTAATAAATTTTTTAATTAGTGTATGAGACTTGGGAACTCAAATACTAACTAGTGTATGAGACTTGGGAACTTAAGCGTAATGTTTGCTCATATTGATTAAATTTGGAGACATGTAGTTGAAACTTTTTTTTAATTTTTTAACCATGTTTAATATTTATACAGAGTAAAAACATTTTTATAATATTTGTATACTTTTTTCTTAAATATTCTCACAATGTATACAAGAGAATACTGCAACATATATACATTAATATGTATTATATACAAGTATTCATAAAACACTATATTGGTTTTGTTTTATAAAAAAGAATAGATAAATAAAATACTTAATATATTATATATATATATATATGTTACATATTCAACAACCCTATGTTTTGTTAGCAATAAATGTCGCTATGATAAATTTTATTATTTAGCAAATTAACACATAAACAGTGATAGTTATAAGCAATAAAAGAATTATTGAAATTTTATGTAAAATGTGTGTGTATATTCTACACATATGTAAATACGTATATATGTATGTATGTACATATATACACTGCACACACACATGTATGTATATTATGTGTATATAAGGATAAAATATTTGTTATTTTCTTTCAATAGCAATAGCAATGCCCATTCCTCCTCCGATGCATAAAGACGCAACACCTTTTTTCTTTCCAGTTCTTTCTAAAGTGTACAACAGTGTGATCAGTACTCTTGTTCCTGAAACGAAAACATTTATTTTTCAAACAAAAATTTGATAAAAGCAAATCGCATCATGTATTTTCTGTGTGCATACCAGACATTCCGAGCGGATGACCCAGAGCAATGGCACCACCGTTTACGTTAACTTTCTCAGGATCTAACCCAAGTTCTTGAATACACGCAATTGATTGCGCTGCGAAGGCCTCATTTAATTCGTAAAAATCTACCTCTTCTTTTGTCCAGTTGGCTTTTTTCAACTAATAAAATAAATTAAGCTTTTTCAGTTATAAAGAAAGTCTATCACATCGGGATACAAAAGTAAGTCAAAACGAAACATGATGTACCAACAGGATACGAAAGTAAGTCAAACGAAATATAATGTACTAACAACTAATTTCACAGCTTCAACAGGACCGATGCCCATTATATGAGGTTCACATCCCGTTTGTGCAACCGCAACAATAGTGGCTAATGGTGAAATTCCTTTTTTAGCAGCGGTTTCTTGTGACATAAGAACTACAGCAGCTGCACCGTCACTTATACCAGAGGCATTACCGGCAGTAATATATTTCTAAAATGCAATATCAAAAAATGTTATATCTCTAAAAACTTACATAAAATATTATGAGGAATGACTATTTACGTACCAGATCAAACACTGGTTTTAGTTTTGCGAGTTTCTCCACAGTCATTCCAAATTTTGGAAATTCATCCTTGGATACGACAGTGGATCCTGTTTTGCTTGTAACAGTTACTGGGACAATTTCTTTGTCAAAATGTCCAGCAGTGATAGCGGTCTCTGCTCTCTGCTGAGATTTGCACGCGTATTTATCCTGTGCTTCTCTACTTATTGCATATTTTTTAGCGAGATTCTCAGCTGCAATAAAGTGAAGATATAATATTCATTAACCAGAAATACGCAAAATTTTACGTCCAGACGTAATAGTTTTCAAACCTGTGATTGCCATGTGAATGTTATGGAAAGCATCTGTTAAACCATCCTCTAACATTGAATCAACTAAACTACATTCGCCCATTTTTGTACCGCTTCTCATATAAATAGTATGTTTAGATCTACTCATGCTTTCTTGACCACCAGCCACAACTATATCACTCTCTCCTAATTTTATGGAAAAAAATCCAGTTGCTACAGACCTACAATGTATTACAAAACACTTATGTAATTCACATTTTCTCTTATTGAAAGAGTTGCTATGTGATATTTAGCAAATAAGATGAATAGCTGATAAGATAAAGAACTGATTTATATTGTGCATACTTCACGCCAGAACCACACAGCATATTTATTTGATGTGCAGGTACATGAATAGGTATTCCTGCATTTATAGCTGCTTGCCTAGCTGGATTTTGACCCATTCCAGCAGTGAGTATCTAACAAAAAATTAATATATGTACATATCATCTATTTTATATGTGCATAAATTAAGTTTTTTTTTATTGGCAAGAGCCTAACATATTGGAATACAAAGTTTGAATACCTGTCCCATGATCACTTCAGAAATTTCACTTCCATTTAGCCCAATTCTTGACAGACTTTCCTTGATTGCAATACTACCCAGCTCCGAGGCTTTTAATGAAGATAAAGAACCACAAAATGACCCTGGTAAGATAAAGAATTTTGTTATAATAATAAAATGCGATAATAAAACAATTTTTATATGTTTTTTATTATATAATGAGGTAAAATCATGTGCTTTCTTCGATTTACTATATAAAAGTGTTCAACTCGTATTGTTAAAATAATATATTTTATGACTCGTTTGTTTATTTTACAATTTTTTATATTTTTTCACAATTATATACTAATTTTACAATATTATAGCGTACAGATAGAACTTTTACATTATAAACAAAGTATAATAACCTGAATGAGCACACTAAACACTTTTATCAAATAATAAACAAATGTATTCTGGCTATTAAAGCAAAACACTGTTGTTGATGTGCGAATATTTAAATCAGTTTATTGAAACTTAGTAGCATTAACGAACCTAATACAAGGTCGAAAGCGTTAATGCTACTAAGTTTCAATAAACTGATTTAAATATTCACATATCAACAACAGTGTTTTGCTTCAATAGCTAGAATACATTTGTTTATTAAAAATTCTTGAAGCTACATTCACTTAACTTTTATCAAACTTTGCAAATTCTATAATTGTTTACATTTCAGTTTTTCCTTAAACATTAGCAAGTGTAAGTTGAGTAACAACTTAGACTGTATGCGTCATTCTTACCTATCGGGGTCCTAACAGCAGAGACTATTACCACACTACGTTCGCTCATCTTTAGCAGGTATTAACAGATCTAGATGTGCGGATCAACAATGGAAAACTGTCGCTATCGTACTGACACTACTGAACTGGCAGTGGCAGCTCTCAGCTCGCACATTCTCCCACCAAGCGGCATTTTACTCCTATCTATTAGGTTTCGATCGGTACGGGTTGAATCATTCCCGGAATGTTTAAAGACGTCATATTTTCGCACATGTGGACCAATCGTATTGCTTGATTTACCTAGGTGACGTAATTAATCGCTCCCGAAGCGATTTAACTCGTATCGAAAATGTCAAAATGAGAGAACGACGCGGGAATATATGCGTCGACTTCTACGTGACGCTATTAGAAACGAGAACCTGTCAGGATCTGTATGCGAGAAATGACATTGTGAAAGCGTGCCACGTGTGCACTTGCGTGGAAGAGGAGCACAATTGAGGTTGTTCTCTGTCTCTCTCTCTCTCTCTCTCTCTTTCTCTCTCTCTCTCTCTCTCTCTGTCTCTTTCTCTCTTTTTTTATAAGTTTATTAAACATGAATACAAACGTAACTTTATATGTGATAATCATGTGATAATGTATGAGAGGAATTACCTTTTATCACACAGAGAGTTAAATTTTATATGAAGGCGATCCTTGATACGTGCGAAAGATAAAATACATGTGCATACATATACATATATGCACGTACGTACATAATACATGCATTCAAATTTAGTTCTTTGCTTCTGCGAACACATATATATGTACATACATTTCACGTACACACACACATATCTATTTCTTTTTTATTTAAAAAGAAAACTTATACATAATTTGAAAGTGTGTCTCTCTTTTGTCGAAATATTATAATTAAATATTTCTTTCTTCAAAAAACATTTGCGATATGTGCATACGAATGTTATGTGCAACACAGAAACAAAATAAACATATATGTTTAATTTCGGCGATGCATATTACATATATTTATTATTCATTTTCATTCAGAGGAGTACAATATATATACGTGGATTTTGTCCGTACACACAAATACGATACACTAAAAAGCCTCCGTCTGCCAAATATTGTCAAAACTTTGTAACGCAAATGCATTACAAACGTACAGAGTTAAAGCCGATCTGACAATGGGACAAAAACTCGTGAGACGATAAAATAAAAATGCTGTGTACAATAGTAAAAGAGGAAGGTCAAAGGAGAAAAAGATCAGATTGGGAAGCGATTTGTCACACACGTAAACCAAGAGCGATGAATTTTATTTATTCATTGTAGATGTGTAGACGCAGTATTAGAAAAAACTAAAAAGTGACGTGTTATATAAATAGAGCGTCGCCATCGAATGCGACGCACTAGCATCTTTGTAAGATAGAGAAGTGGAATAGAACTTTGTCCACATGATTCTTCTGGCCACCTTGATTCTTGAAAAATATCGCACATGTGGATGTTTTATGAATTATTTATTATATTAGAATTTATTATCTATTATCATAATAACAATGGATCTAATATTTTTTTTTCATATATTTCATAAATATCTAATGATATTATATGCGATATTTTTCGCGAGATCAAGACCGGCTGCAGGCAGAACGTCAGTTTCGTTCTACGCGCAGCTAGAAGCCAATCGATATGCCGCTTTTCCACAAGAGCAAAATGCTGATTGGCTTTTAACGCGTTGTTTCTGACTTAAAAATTACATCTTTTGACTATTATAAACATGGACTTAAGAACTTAAAACAGATGTACAATTTGTGCTAAGTTTAACCCTTTCATTGCTATAGGCGTCTGTGGGTGCTTTGAAAGTTTGCTCAGAGCATATATTGTTGGGAAGCGCCTTTAGACGCTCAACCGATGCTCGCTCAAATGATGCTAAAGACTCTTCAAGGCGTTTCGATTTATTATCGGTATATTCATATATTTTTATATAAATGCGATAATATTCAATATTTCGACGACTTTTGTATTATTTTCTAAAGAACCTTTATACTTTGCGCACCAGCGAAAATTTCTGTCATCTGTCATGTCTGCGATTTTTGCCGCAGCAAAAGGGTTAAAGATTATCGTTAGCGCTCTGTAAGTGGTCTAGGCGTTCGACCAGTCATTAAGTTGTGAGTTAAGATAAGAGGTATACGTTTACGCAATATTATTGAAAAAAAAACAGAAGATATGATTCGATACTTTATCGAAGGCTGCAATAGTTCAGCATATATATAAGCACAAAAAATTTATATTTAAAAAATTGCAATATGAAAAACGCATTATCATTAATACACGCAACTCGAGAGAGAATTTTTAATATTACTCCGAACCAAAAGATACATACGAAATTGTATACGTAAGATTGCAAAAATTTTCACATTAATAATTTTTCAATTAATAAATTAACGACGCGTTATATAAAAATCGTTGATATTTTTACGCGCTTAACCGTTAGATATCTCTATATCTTTAACATATCTCCGCAATTAGAAAACATTTTTAACACTTAAACTGCATCATTATAGTAAAAACAACATTGACAGTATGTTTTAAAGATCATTAAAACAAATAGAAAATATGCACGTCACGTTTGATTGTGCTTCTTTACACACATATTCTCTTTTCAAAGACTCTTCTCTCTTATTTTTTTTTTTATTGTTGCATATTAAATAGCGCTATTTTTATGAACATGTTCATATTTACGTCTTATATATAAATATAAAAAACAAGCATACATAACATACGTAACATTGTATACAGCAATTATTGATATATTAACGATTATTTTTGAATTTCGCGCATTTCTCGTATACCGGACATGTTGACGCGCTATAGTTTATGCAAACCGTTACAGCAGTCGATATATATATTTACACAATCGAATATAACATCTATATATATCTATGATAATCATCGTGTTGAATCATCTGACAGAGTTAAGTCCGCCGCGATGCCGCAGGTGTCGCGGCAAGCGCGGCGCGCATCGCGGAGCTCGAGGCGCCGCGGTGCGGCAACGGTTCGTTTGTTTTTACCCAGCGTGCATTGTGGGACAGTGACTGGTGCTAAGATGGCTGACAACAGGGAGGAGATTTCGGAGCTCGTCGAGAAACGAGGTATTTGTCGGCGCGTCGCGCCTATTATTCACCGTGATATCGTCTAGTCGCGGCGTCTTTTGATCGCGCGTGTCGCCGTGACGACGCGTCGCGTTCCCCAATTGTCGCGAGACACGCGTGCCACCGCCGCAGCTGCACGTCGCGCCGCAACGGTCGGGAAAATGCGACCGATAGTCGTCCGCTGATAAAATTCCGAAACCGGCTTCCCACGAGGCTAGTTCAGTTTTTTTAATTATTCGGATGAGACACGCGACGTCTCGGTGACGTCGCGTTTTGTGTCCGCGGCGGTTGTCATCGTCTCGACACATCGCTTGTCAGACGTGTGTTCGGTGGACACGCGTTTGACAGCGCCGCGCGACTCGGTCGGTCGGTCGGTCGGTCGATTGGTCGGTCGGTCGGTCGTTCGAACCGCACGACGACTTGGCGTAACACGTGAATGAATAATTCTCGGACCGCCAGCCTGATTGCTCATTAAGGTCGCGGCCTTGCAATTCGCGTCGCCGCGACGTTTTCTACCAACCGCTCGAAAATTACCGTTATCTGTCTTCGTCTGTCTTGCCGTCTCCCCCGTGCGCACGCCGTCGCATCACGTTGTCGCACAATCGCAAAATTTAATGCCGGCTAATTCGCTCGGTGCGTGCAACGCGTTTTTCGGATCGCCGCGGTCTCCCACGTCATCCGCGGATCCGGTCCCGCACAACGTGTTCTTCTCGTTTCTCGTCATCGGTGCGTTCAGTCAATGCGCGTTCCCCGTTGCATGTGTAATATTAACGCGTTGAAAATATCGACCGATCTCTACAATTTCGACCTCAACTTTGCAGTTCACATACAAACATTGCTTCGTGAATAACTTCTCTTGTCTCTCATGATCATATATGTAATGTATGTGTTATCTCGTTTTGTGCCCGATGACTCACGTTGCGTTTTAAATACCGTGGGTTGCACGTTTTGCGCGATTGTCACTATGGCGTGTCAAAGTGCTAGTCACGGCTCAAACGCGTCAACGACGCGGTATGGGCGATTTGAATTTTTTTTGCAACTTTATAATCGCGAACTTGCGAGCAAACTTGGACGTTTGATTCGGGATTTAATTGTGCGATAAAAGAATCTACCGCATCTACTCGAGTTTTTTTCTTTTAGCGTCTACTCGCCGCACAGAGGAAAAAGTGACTCAAACAATTTTTGAAACGTATCCATGAAGTAACTGCAAACGGCGATACTTCCAAGTCGCCCTTTTATGTAGCTAGAATAGAAGTACACTTGCCTTGAGGGATATCGGGTTTCGTAAAAACGCGTACCAACACATGTCAAAGTCTTCGTATCGATTACACACACATCTATATTTTTCGAAGCTAAATTATGTGAGCTGCTAAGTTGATTATTTTATATTTTATGTTACATTATCTGTTTGTATATTGATAGCACTTATATTTATCTAAACAAATTTTTTTTCGTTTGAACTAACTGTATTGTGCGCACAATGTCTAACTATGTGTACATAATATACATATTAATCATATTTTATTATATTATACGCGTATACATATTATATATACATATACTATGTGTATAGTTTGTAAAAAAATATATTTGAAACGGACGTTTTACTTGAAACAATCGCGACTTGAAAAATATCTATTTTTCCATTTCAAAATATATGTGAACGCACGCGTGTTCGGTGTCTTAAATAGAATCAATTAAAATGTTAATTGACTCGGTAACGGAAAATTTTACTGGTGTGTATCGCTAATTCGTAGTGATAAAGATAACACGTTTGAATTCTAATAGAGCCAATTGTCCCGAATGTAACTGAAATGCGAAATTTTCGAATCGCGAGTGTTCGATAAACATCGTACATAATAAGGCACATCGAGACGAATAAAAATCGCAATCACTCTTTGCAATAACTCTGATAGAGCTTGTTTCGTAACGAGATCAACCAAAATAGACGTGTCCAACCGATGCGCCGTGTGATCTTGCAACGCCGCGCGATGATTTACACAATCGAACCTCCAAATTCTGACAAAACTTATCTGTGTGTTCTAAACAACACTTCGAGTTCGAACGTAATACCGACAATTAAATCACATCACACTCTCGTGACATTTCCTTCGAATTAAAAAAAAAAAAAAAAAAATATCGTCGAGTCAGGTTTTTGAGACTCTCTTCGGAGATAAATTATATTTGACACAGAAATGACATTTCAAACGGACATTCGCGGACGAGAAAGCTTTCGAGTAAATAGCGTGGAATTTAATCTCTTCGACAGAATCCTTGCAGGGGACAGT
This sequence comes from Pseudomyrmex gracilis, assembly GCF_002006095.1. Classification (NCBI taxonomy): domain Eukaryota; kingdom Metazoa; phylum Arthropoda; class Insecta; order Hymenoptera; family Formicidae; genus Pseudomyrmex; species Pseudomyrmex gracilis. Next base: position 767,942 of record NW_018020632.1, read on the forward strand.
TTTTGTGACGCGAGATTAACAATTAATCGATAAACAGTTGAATCTGATACTTCGCGAGAAATGTTGCTTTGTTTGCAATCGGTTATTGTAATAATTTCCGATATGAGTTAACGATATTAATTCTATCGAAAATTACGTGGAATGGAATTTTACCGATATTTTTAATGGACGGTGTCGATGCACATTAAAAAGACGAGCATTTGAATATAGTTACATTAAACTGTATGCAATATATTGCTCTCTCTCTCTCTCTTTCCGATTCGCTTCGAAATCAGATAACGCGATCACTTTACATCGGCGATTAATACTCGGGCTTTTAGCAACGACCTTGTTACGTTGAATGATAGATAAATTTTCTTACGTCACGCGTAATAACATATGTAAATCGTAAGTTACATCGTTAATTACCGCTGTTCGAGCTTGTTCCGCGTTTTATATCTTGTTTTGAATCCATGAACGATGCACGGCGGATAAAAAAACGTTGCACATGCAAGTAAGCCATTGGTCGCTTGCGTATCCGCCAGATGGTTTTGGTGCGTGGTGTGTGTTCAGCGAACTTTTAAACACGGAAGGAAGTCGGTCGTTTAAGCGCGTTTGCGGAAAGCGTCTCGGTTCGTTCTAAATCAACTCGACTGTTTTATCGGGATATATATATTTTTTTTTATGGGTATTTTTTTATTACATTTCCCATTATCATTATTTAAGTCCGTCACTTTTCTGTATTTTTTCTGCATTTTTTATGAGACTTTTCCCGGAAATAAATAAGCGAAAAACAAATGTACACACATATAAGTTTATTTACGTAGTTTCTATTTTTTTTTTTTTACACAACCGTACGTATAATGATTCTGCATTTCACGGTACACATTCGTGATGTGGTGACATAACTTGTTACACTCGAGCACGGTTTTTCACGGTTAACACATTTTCATCTCAATACGTGCGATATCGGAATTTTATCTAAAACAAACACGCGATCGTAATTGCAAAATTGTATCAATTGCAAATTGAATGAAAAGGTATTTCGACGATCAGATAAGGTATTCAACTGTCTGTAACATATACGTGTGTGTGTGTGTGTGTGTGTGTGTATTGTTATATGTAAGCGAGCAAACAAGGAAATAACATCTCATTCGATAGCTGAGAATAATGTGATGCGTTTCTCAAGCTTCGTATATTCTTTAAAGTTCCGACGTTTCTATTGTGTGTGCACGCGTGAGACTTATTAGCAGGATTTTCATCTCTTTCGTCAAAAAATCCAAGTCTGTTGACTTCGTCGATTCACTCTCGAGGCGCAACATTCGATAGGTGTGTTTGGCATACGAGTAGCATACGAGCATGTTTAATGAACGCGCTTAAGTAGGTTGAAGTTATTTATTCTCGTAACACCCGTATGGGTTACTGTGCGTGGTATAAGGTATTGTTGTGCTCGCCTCCATCTCTCGCGTTTCAAAATCCGGCCATTTATTAATGTTTTTTTTTTTTTATTGTTTTCCGTCGTTAATCCCTCAGTGTCGAATTCTCGCGGTGTCCACTAGAAAAAAACGCAACTTACCGTCTAACGGATCCGCGTGTGTATCGACGCGACCACTTCATTTTAATCCCTTGCACAGTAGTAGAACAGCCAGAGTGAGTGTAGTTTTGCCACATTCGTCAATTTCACGGATCAAAAAAACTTTTTCATTATTATTTTTAATTTCTGTAACATTTAAGTAATTAATTAAAAAAAGCTTCAAGCTACACAGAGATTTAACGAAGATTTGATTTTTGAACAGTTACACATTTAGATCTAGATTTAAGAAAAAAGACATCTTATTAATTTTTTTAGTTATTTAAAATAAATCTGAAATCTATTAGAAGCATCTTATCTTAATTTCCTTATTTATTTAAAATAAATCAAAGGTCTATTATATGACTAGTTATTTTAATGCTGATCTTATATGTATATACAATATATATACAATACATATATATATATGCGCGTACATATACAATACATAGGTATAATTCGCATTTTCTCTCGTCTTTGTTTCTATTCGAATTTAAAGATCGGGTCTCAAAATAAATTCTTTTGGCAACTCGTATTTCTATCATGTCACACATCCATTCAACTTTTGACGCTATTATACAGACAGAATAACAGACGCTTGATCAACAACGTCATGTGTGACTCTCATTACACGTTTATCAAACGACAAATTTGCACACGTAATTTTTCAAGATACGCCAAGTCAATTTATAAATCAATCAATACGAATTTGCATGTTACTTGCTCGCGTCAGTTAATATCACGTAGCAAGCAATCGCGCGGATCAGAGATGTAATAAACAGGAAACGATGTGATACGCTTTAAATTGGTCGACATTCGTCGACTACGACCCAAATCGACAGAGGGAAGTGGTGCCCGCTTTAATGAATCGTCCGTTTCGCATCACGTCGCCGTTGTGTCATGTAGCACCGATAGGTCCGAACTCTAGAAAATGCTCGATACGGTTCGATATTATTTTATATACGTATGCGCATGTATGATGAACTCGAATTACTCCTTGAATCTTGTTACCTTGGAGAGAAATACACGTAGATATGCAATCAACACATTTTTTTTCAGCGCAAGGTCAAGAGATCTCCAATTTGAATTCTAATCTCTATAATGAATATGTTCAATCGCGAATCTTATTGATTTCTAAATAATGATAGATGATAATTGAGCAAATATTAGAACAACCAGAATGTATATATCTAGTTTTATCATATCCGTCATAATTTGACGAGTGTTTGAAAAAATTTTATTTGTTATTATTTTTCATTTCTTTATCGTTGAAATAATCAATAAACAAAGAAGCTTTTAGCTACACAAATTTTTAATACTTCACACTTATTTTTTTCTTTGTTAAACTACTTTGAACATTTTTTGCAAATAAATTAAATTTCTGAAACCCGTTATTTTGACGGAGTTTAATTGTTCTTTCTTTTGGCGTTAAGGAAATAGCTTTTTTTGACGGTATAATTTCACATAGATATCTCCGCTTGCCTCTTCATTTTCATATTAATTACTTTTCATCGCGCGGAATAAATTAAGATTTATTGGAAGAAAAATTAAACCGGCTGAGAAGCTAGTCATAGAACACACACGTAAGAAGAAAATTAACGTTTCGTGCGGTTTAAAACATTCCGCGTTTCATCGCGTTTATATCTCGTGTTCTTGTGCAGCCTGTTGTCTCTTGCAACCGCGCGCAACGCAAAAGAGAAACGCTACGTAATACGCACTAATTATTTTAACACACACTGTTTTCCGTTACGTAATCTTCGGTCGGCCGGTTAATTTTCGGTTGGTGTTTTTCATCGAGAAATTGCCTCTTCTCTCGAGCGCGACGGCTTTAACAAAAGAATAAAAGAGGAATGACCGAATAAAGATCTCCCGGCTCACCGCTCATCGTTATAATTATGCATAATTTATCAGATAAGATTGATCGATCGACGCGTCTCCCTCGATCCTCGCTGCTATCCGCACGAAAACGCGTTACTCGCGTTGCGAACGAGTCTTGAGATAATAATCCGCGCGCGCTCCTGTATATTTATTATATTACACTTGCTGCAACAAGCAGGATTTTCTATCCGTATTTTTCTCTGTTTACGCGAATCTCTTCTCAGAGACTGCTCTTTGAATTATTTATTTATTTATTTATTTATTTACGAGAAGAATCTTATGAAGAAATACGGAAAAGAAAAAACACAAAAATATGACGGATTTAAATGACGATAGTGAGAAATGCACGTAATACGTAGTATATAAAAAAAAAAAATAAATATAACATATAAAAAATTAAAAGAACAATGTGGAATAATTTTCGGTAAAAGTTTATTAGCAAACTTCGAAATTGCTTCTCGTCTTCGCTTGAAAAATTTAATTTTCATTTAATTTTCTTTTAATTATTTATTATTCAATATCTTGCACACAACACGAGTGACGTGTATCGTGAATCTTCTCTGTCGCGCATATTGCGTTTATTCTTTCAGGCCTGCTTATCTTTTGTATTACATTTTGAAATATCGGAGTTTCGCGACTTATTATCTTGTGTCACATTATCTTGGCTCTATTTTTATTAAATGTCTTACCATAAACCCACACGTACTATACTTACGTAACTTTATCTGTGCCTCGTTTTTCTTATTAAATCCAAACTCTAAACAATTAGTTTTTTAGATGTTTGTATTTTTACTCATCGTCTTCGCGATGACTCGTCTCGAATAGCGTCACCTGATAAATATATCTCTCATCGCGGAATGCATTTCTCGTTTCTCATTACCGCTTTTGCTATCACTTACACAATTATACTCGGTATAATTTATTGAACATTGATGTCGGCTTATCTCGTCGCAAGATAACGTTAATTTTGCATGGAGTGTTCTTGTTTGGAAGTGTTTCTTGCATACGTATTCTCTTTACATTTATATTGGCTGGTCTTCTAACACAATTTTAACGCTTTCGCGTACAATGAAACAAACAATCGCGATCTGCACATAAATACACGCACGTTTTTTTAAACGATTTCTCGAACGGGGGATCTAAATAAACGACAGAAAAGTATTGCGCGCGGTGAGTAAAAAGTTTCCCGCGCGTACTCGTGATTACATTTTGAGAAAACTTTGATTTGCTCGGGGATTGGTGAGGAAATGTTACGGTACGTCGCGTACAAAGTGGAACCGATCTCGTGCGGTTGTCGTCTTATTAGATACGCGACGTTAGAAATCGCCCCCGAGAAAAGTGTGCGAGCCGCTCGCGCGCGGTGCTAGAAACCTCTTCTCTCAGTCACGTTTTCACACATCCGTGCGTTAAACGCGCCGCGCGATTGCATGACGAACCGACCAGCCCCGTTCCTCTCGATTTCTATGCACGGCACCATCGGTCACTGGTTGTCCGCTCTGTCGAGCAATTCCGCCCCGTCGTAAGCCGTTGCTCCGTGAAAGTTGCATCGTGCTCACTTCGCGCGGCATGTGGCACATTCGTGCGGTATGGAGATCGTGAGTTATTGCTCGCGAGTAATTACCGGCAGTGCCATTTTTTTTTTTTTTTTTATTCCTTTCCTCCCCATCCACATGGATAGAAAACATCTTTTGCTACGGAATTTCTTTTTATCGCGTCACAGCTATGCGTGACGCTTTCTATTCTTTAGCGTTGTTACAAAATAATGAATGAAATAAGTCCGACGCGTATATACGAACGTCTAGGTGCGCGATTCACATTGTTTTATTATAGTTTTTACTCCAATTTGTGATCACATTTTTCGTGGATGGTTTTTTTTTTGCAAAGGCTGATCAAAATTTGAATTTTTCGTAATGTTAGTTTCTTTTTTTTTATTATTATTAACTTAAGAGGGATTTTTTCTATATGTATGAGATGCAAATGAAGCATCTCCGACATAGATTTTGCATAGATGTAAAACCAAGCATCCGATGTAGATTTTCGGAGTAAAATTAATTCGAATAAATATGTGCATTAATTTAAAAAAATTATTTCTTTATTAAAAATTTAAAATTATTTTTATTTATATTAGTATATATTTATCCAGCTCTTAGAGACTGTTATTTAGTTCGAAATTAAATAAAAAAGGATTGAAACGTCAATATTGGAACTAACTCATTGAAGTAATTCTACGTTCAACAAACACACACGCACACCAGCGGCCTTGCGCTCCTTATTTTCTTTATTTTAGTAATTTGCAATTAGAGAAGATAACATTTAATTTAGAGGGTTTACTTTTGTTCATGAAAGTCAGAAACGTGTCGCAAAATATAATCGCGTTCAAGGGTTTCGAAAAATAAATCTCACTTGGAATTAAATTCAACTTGCTACGTAAAAAAGCATTTTAGTTATGATTTCACCAGGTGTGTGTGTGTGTGTGTGTGTGTGCGCGCGCGCGCATGGTGAAAATAGGCGCAAGATTCATCAAGTGTTACCATGAATCTCACGTGTTCTCCTAACACATTATCTGACTCAGTCGTTGGCATGTTTTCAATGTCGTCACACACGTCGAGCTTCGAAGCTTGCGCTAAGTAGAAACGAAGATGCTTAACCGCGCACCAAAGTGCCGACCTCTTCTCTCTTGTCGTCTTTGTTCCCACGGGCTCTTCTCGCTTTTTTTCTAACTTTCAAAGACATTTTTACGCCACGTTAATGCTATAAAACAGTCATCTCGATGATGTTTCGTTAACTGTAATCTTTCTTCGTTATCTTTGCGGGAGAACTCGGTCATTCAAGAACGGAAACTACTCGAACAAGAGATCTTTAGACAGTGTGAGCTGTCTGCATTTCACGAATCGGTAATTAAAAATAGAACCTCCTGGTGCTTGTGACCCTTAGCAGGAGTCGTCGCGACGATCGTCGCGGCGACACGTCCGTTATATTATTTTTCGCTCTCGCGAGGGCGGGGTAAGATCCGCGTCGGAAGGGACAGAGCAGGGAGAAGGCCATCGACTCGGGAAGTAAAGAGGGGGTTAATTCATCGCGGAGACCCGCTCAGCACGCAGTCGTGGAACGAATCTCGTCCACCTCGATCCTGAATTCGCGAGTCGGCCGACCAGTTACGCGTCTTCCGCGCGAAAGTCAAGGACGCTGAGGTGTGTGTTCCGGAATTCTCTTTGACCTTCGCGAATACGCGCGCGCGCGCGCGCACGCATACGGTAGATCGAAGTAGAATCGTGTACTTCGCCGAGGTCAGTGAGTGTTATCGCGACGAGAAACGGGAATTCTCAATTGTTACTGCGATTTCTGATTTCCGTAAGCCGTAAGATCGAGCTCTTTAATTTTTCGTTCGCTCTCTCGGCTGGGGGAAAAAAAAAATTGTCTCGGAAGAATTTTATGTTATAAATAAATAAACCGCGAAAGAAATAAGAAGAACAAATAGAGATTCTGTAACATCGGAAAAAGTTTCGGAAAAAATTAAGAAAAACATTCTTTTGTGAGAAAAAAAAAAACAATCTTGTAATTGACTCGCACACTCGCATTTTGCATTTGTATAAATGTCTCTCTTTGGCAAACACAATCGTGTTGTCGCGTAGAGTCATGATCCGCGCGTTATACAAGGTTTGCACACACAAACATTTGCGTATACAAATTGTAATAATGCTAATTGTAATAATGTAAAAAAAGCGAGACACGAGTTTAATCTAAAATGTTTATTTTGATCGAATCCCGTGTCGCATTTCAATTTTCAAAATTAATTTAATCGACAATATCTTGCCGATATCGGTGTAAGTTTTGCTACTTTTTTTTGTTGCCACTTTTTTTGTTGCACTCGTTGCGTATCACTGTTACGTAAAATTAAAGTATAAACCGTATTATATACCGTCTGGGATTATATAAAAGCTCGTGCAAAATTGTCCTTAACACAAATTACGCTCGTCTAATGACGGCAATACGTGCGGGGTCTTAACGTGTGTGTGTGTGTGTGTGTGTCTTAAATTGATGATTCATCATCGTTTATATCGATGAATCGTAAACACACGGAAATCGCACAATTACTTTCTTTGATCATCATCTGAATCATGTTTCTCGATCTTTCGTCCCGATATCTCGCTGTCTTCTTTTAAGTGTGAATTATATCGGTGGTGAGAGAGATTAGTGCGCGCGAAGGAGTTCTCGAGTTGAGCGGAAGTTCACAATGGTGGTCGCGATGCTAGAAAAATATGGACAATCTGATCGAGGTACGTCTGAAAAGCGCAGAGATGTTTAAATATCTCACGCTTGTCTGTTTTTTTTTTCCTTATTAAATCGAAACCACTCGAAAACATTTTTGTTTACAATCAAAAGAAATCGGAGAAATCCGTCATTTTGACGCATTTTTTCTCGGGTTGGGTTTTTTTTTTTATATCGAGTCTTTATCTCGTCAATGTAATCGCCCGACGTTACGTCAACATTACGTTCCACTACGACGAGAATATTTTGAAGAATTCTTACTCATTTTCAAAAAATTCAAAGAAAAATCTTTTCACGATGTTGTACAAATCACACACGCAAGGCTCTTCTAGTAAAGGTAAAAACTCCAAGTCTGGATGTGCACGCGAAACAATATTTAAAGTAATAAAAATTAACTTCGTGGACAGACTCCAAAAACGAATCCATTAGTTTAACAGACTGGATCTGTGTAAGACTGACGCGACTTTAAAATCGATATTTGTTCAATTTGTTGTTTTTTTGAGTCGAAAGGTCGAACAATTTTGCGTCGATCAAACAAAAAATTTCTAAAAAAACAACTAATGCTGACTAGAAACACCAATTTGAAATTTTTGAGTGGGTCTGGGGGGGACCCAGTTCGTCCGCGAAAGATTAAAGTCCGTTTTTTTTTTATTATATCCCAACAAAAAACAATAATAAAATAATAGCTTTAATCTCGAGAAGTTTTAAATAAACGCAAAAATGATTTTAATCCGACGCGAAAAAATCGACTCGTTAAAACGCCTTCGCGAGGAAGGCGCATTCGCGGAAATCGCAAAGCGTAACTCCAAAGCGTGCCGCGTTTAGCGCGATTTTTCAGCGTAACGAGTGTAACATAACTGTTAAGAGCCGAGTATTCAAGACGGATGCAAAATGTAGGATGGAGATAGCGAGACGATTCAGAGGGAGCCGGAATGTTTCTTCTATCATTCGCGATCTACCGTGAAGTCTGGCATGAAACGAAGCGCCGTGAATTTCTGCCTCGCAGTTCGCGTGCTCACGCGATATCTTACACCCGTAGGTAATGTAAAGGAAAGGAGAAAGGGGGAAAGGGGGAGGAGGTGAAGTGTGTAGGAAGAACGATCGAATATGGTCGCGATAATCGTCGATTCGGGACACAGCTTTGCGGGGTTAACCTCGGAATTTATCTTCCCGCCGTTGTTGCACGAGTCGCGCGGATATCGCAGATCGATAATAATCTCGTCCGCTATCGATCGCGGCGGAAGCATTAAATCGCACAAGTTGCGCGCGGCGAGACTCTCTTTGTCTTCAACTGGAAGCGTACGCTTCCTGCGCAATTGTCGTTTCCAGAGTCATAATCAGAGGAAAAAGATATATTGCGCTTACACACAATAGATCCGCGCGAGACGCTTCTAACTGTGTGAAATTTTATAATGTACCCTTATTTCACGCGATATTTCATTCTGCAAAATCAACGACGCGCGTCGTTGGTATGTGTGTGTGACACAATTTTAAATACTGACATTTCGATATTTTTCTGTTTCAGGTAAGTCCCTTTATGCGGATTCCGTGAACAGCTGCGCCGGCGTGTGCGCGACGCGCGCAACAGCGAGTCGTTGTTTGTTTTGCGAAAAATGCGACGGTAAGTTTGCGTCGAGAAAACAATATTTGAAAAATGTGCAACTGAGTTGCTTCTTGCGATTAGAATCCAATATACAAAACAAAAAGGAATTTTCAATTTCAATGGGGAGGGGGGGAATTAAAGGTTAAACAAACGTCAGTTTTCGCTTTCGTTGACAATAGGGAGTCGTGACAAAACGGAATGTTGACAATAGGCAAGTTTGTAACTACATCGTTTTAATTCTCTTCGCATATCAATTTATCTTTGCTGACAGACCGCGAGCGTCTCTTTGCATAGTTGCTGTCGATCATTGTCTGCGTTTGAAAAAAAAAAATGCAAAATAATTCCCATTGAAACAATTAAAGCGCAAACGTTGTTTGAAATACATTCTGAATTGGAAATGCAAATTACATAGTAGCGCACCAACGCGTCTCGAGTTTTCACGCAAAGTGAATTATTTAGCATTCAATGCCCGCTCGATGAATAGACTAGGACTAGGGTTCTGATTCATCGATGCGAGAAGCAAGCCGAGAAGAAGTAAACAAGAAAACTCGCTTGCGTCGAAGATTTCGAAACGCCGGTGTTGCGTGTAGGTCAGCAGGAGGCAGATATATTCGATCGCGGCGCGATAGATTCCCACGATAGGCGGGTTCGACGAAGGTGCTGCACTTGCATTTCTCGATCGAGGAATCCGTGCCAGGGGAACGGTCGCTATCACGAACGGATCGTTTCCCCGCGGGCAGATATCATTTACGCACAAATCGTTCTTGTCACTACAAATCGTTCGTATCTCTCTCGCGGATCTGTGTGGTTACACGTTTCTCTCTCTCTCTCTCTCTCTTTCTCTCTCTCTCTCTCTCTCTCTCTCTCTCTCTTTCTCTCTTTCTCTCTCGCATTTAACCTTTTCATGGTCCCGTGCGTTCACAGACTACTTTTAACGGTAGAGAAGAAAGCAGACGTCATCCGATCGTCATTAGAAACATTGTTCAGTACATTGGAAATACAAATATCGTATCAGCGCGTCCTTTAGAGAGAAAGAGAGAGAGAGAGAGAGAGAGAGAGAGAGAGAGAGAGAGAGAGAGAGAGACTGATAACAAAAGATAATCGCGGAATCGATCGATTCGGTCGCGATCTTCTTCGCGAACGACAGTCACGTCGATGACCGTCGACGAAACCGAGATTCATTTCTGTCATACGATGCGATTCTGATTCCCGATCGCGAATTCGTTCTCCGCGGAATTTTCTCGTCGATGATTAAACGCGCGTACGACAGTAATTGCGAGGAGAAAAAAAGGACTCTAACGTGTTGGTACGGCGAGAAAATCCCGCGATGTGCATTAAAACGAGCAGCAAACCGTCTCGCCGACTTGATTAGCATCCGCGAATCGGACGCCGTTAATTATTTCCATTATCCCGTGCCATTCATAATTCAACGGCGCATAATTTCATACGGTTGCGAGACCGTACGCGTTCGGTTTAGCGGAAGGAGGAAACTGCCTGGTTGTTTTTGCTAATATTTTTACACCCGAAGGAATATCTGTCGCGCATACGCTTATAACCCGGTGTGTAATAATAATTAACAGTTTTTGTGGAGGGGCTCGGTCATTATCTGAAAACTGATACTTGTGTGACGCCGGTGATTCTTCATAAAAATTAATCTAAACAACGCGCGTATTGTGCGAATAAATAATATTTTGCACGCAATGTATTTAACGAAACTTCATCGCGCGCAATTTTTATCGAAGCGATCTTTTCCGATCGATTCGAACGTTCGAACGGCAAACAACAACGAGTGAACTCGTCGTCCGGTTAATAAAATATTAAACAGCCGCGTATATACCCATCTCGCAAATGTTAATCACGCGCTCTTTCCTTTCACGTGCTCATTATTGTTTATATCATAATGAGCTTTTTCACATGCGGTGTAATAATTGTTCATTATTCGCAAGTCGGACGTTTAATGTGTTTTTTTTTTTTTTTTTTTTTCCTAACGATTTTCATCTGCGCGCGCAATATTCATACATTCACAGCGATGCGCAAAGATGGCGCGCAAATTCTTCGATTTCGTGGCCGGAAGAAATTAAACCCTCGCGGAAACGATAAGCTTCCTTGAGCGTGTCCGACTAATTTTCTGAACTGCGGATAACGATAAGAGGCTCGTTAAATTTCATTTAATTGCATCCCAAGCCGCGGCTGGCGCTCGTGCAACTTATTCATCGCGATGATCTCTGGTAAAACGGTACGTTTCTCCAGGCTTTTCCTTAGAGATTGACGGCTTAAAAGCCGCATCGGATAACAACGCATCGATTGGGGATGTTTGACGAGCGAGTGTCGCTCGTAAACTATCGACTTATTGCTCTCGGAAACAGATTTACATCTCGGTTCTTTTTTTAATTTCAAGCTTTTAAGCTGTTATTTTAAACGAAGTTAATTGACTCAAGATCTCAAGTTTTTTTCGCCAGAAAATTTGTCAGCTGTTCGAGGTGCAAAAATAACGGAGATTATTTTCGATGCGCTAAACGCATTCGATTTTTTGCGATTGAAGTTTGAAGTGTGAAAAAAAAAAACATCAAATTAAATTACACACGTGTATAATATTCGATAGTTGAGAGACAAGTGATGATGTTTCTGATTTGCTTTGGTGTTTTCCCTTGCAAAAGACATATGTTCTTGTTAAACGCGCGGTGATGGATAAAACCTCATTTCCGTATTGGTGGGCGCGGCATAACTCAAGAAAAGTGGATTTTACACATAGCAAAAGCAAGTCGACACTCTCCAATAGAACCTGATACATGTACAGGCTTGGTCGACGGATTTCTCAGTAGCGTGATAAGAGGTCGCGGAATGTGTTCGCGGTAATTTGTTTCCTCGACCGAGATGTTGACCGAAGATAAATTATCGATCATAATACCAATTGCAACGAGATAATTTCAAGTAGCACACCGAAACACGTATTCGCGATATAACGTAACGTGCTCGCGAAATGCTCGTTTCGATACTTTTCTCACGAAATGGGAATTTATGTTTTTTTTAGATTGTTTTTTTTTAGACGCGAAAAATAAAAGAGAGTTCGCTTTGTGAGAGAACACACGTTGTGTGTGACATAATTGCGCACTCGATTTAATTCCACGAGATCGGAAATGAAATATTGTCTCTCGAGCGACGACGGGGGGAATAGGTTTTCCTCGAGGAGGAAGTTGACAAGTTGTCGCTCGCGACAAAGAAGTCCCTCTTCTCGTTTGCAACACCGTTGGGTTTTTTCGCTCGAAAACCACCCACGTACTTTCCGTTCTCGCTTCGAGGCATTTCTTCTCTCGTGCGCTCCGCGCGCTCTCTTGTGCAATCGTCACAGCGGATTAAACGCCGACAAATGAGAAAATCGCCCAGAACGTTTTGTACACGAACGCAGATATTGTTTCGCCACGGTCGTTTACCCTCCCGTCGACGCTCACAATGCGATTGTTCACTTCGCGACACGCCCCGAAGACATTGAAGAATGAACCAGCTTCAAATTTCGTCGAATTTGATTTTATCGTCTAAAGTTGCAGTAGACGTTTACTAGAAGATTTTATATTTGAAAGAGTTAGTTTTAATTTGAAGGCTTTTTTTTTTTAATCGAATTGTAGAATTGATTTGTGCGTTTAAGGTCGCGTGAAGATCAAATTCTAATAACGCTTTTCTCCTCAAAATGATGCCACGTGTGTGCATCATTTTGCATAGAATCGCTGTGATGTTACTCGATGTATTTCCTCACTCTTCTCGGTCAGACTGCTCAAGTTCGCGGATGACCTCAGGAGCGGACAGAACTTCGCCCACGTCTCATTACGCGATTACATAAACATGACAGAGTGATTGGAACGAGCAAGTTATTCAGCACAGCCAACGCGCGCGGAGGCCAATGATGTTAAATGCGAAGGCCCACTTAACGTCACTTTAGTTGGGTGTGACCCTAGCTGCGCGATATACGTAACACACACATCTTGCCGCGAATCGCGGAAATTGATCGTCGTGTGTGTGTGTGTGTGTGTGTGTACGAGCGAGATCTATTAACGAAGAATGTGTGATTTTCGAAATTTGTTCCGCGTCGTGACACATTCGATACGTGTATCCTACATCGAACTTTCACGCAATAGTCCAACAGTGTCTTAACAGTGGCTTAACACCAGACAATCAAATTCGTCAAAATGACAGATTGCGAAAAAATCTGTTTGCAGAAACTGTTCTGAGTGATTTCATTTTAACGAGGAAAAAAGCTGGTAGCTTTTGTTGATTAATTATTACAAAAAAAAAAGACATAAAGAGTAAAAGGTTTTTTGAATAAAAAAATTGGACGGATGTGATGAATCCATACGTTGAACTCTGGTTGTCTGGTGTTAAAAAATGAATGAGAGATTTCAAACAAATTCATTCTCTTAAACTTTATGTTTACGTGAATACTAATTTTTGTTATAATATATATAGACATAAGGAATATTATTTCCGCGAAAAGACTGTATTGCTAATTGCGTCATGTAAAAAAGTTGACGCAAAAGGGGGGGGGGTCCTTTGAGTACGTAGGATAATGCCGCGGCGGCATGGTTGCACTTGCGCTTCGTGGGAAGATGCATACAATAGTGAGAAAAGATGCGAGTCGAAAAAAGAAAAAAAAAGAAGAAGAAAAAAAAACGCAATTTGCCATGGAAAGGCGTCACGCCGCTCCTCGTTCGTTATTAGCGCGAACACGTGCTTGCCGTTGTGATAATATCGCGTGGAAACAATAGGAACGCGAAACGGTCTCGCTCGTTGTCAGCGGAGATTTCAGTCAAATAAATCGCCGTAATCGCCAATTCGAATCTAGAAAACGTTTCTCAGACGTTTGTATCTGAGATGTGGGTATTAGTCATAGAGCAATTTAACAGTTTAACTATGCGGACGGTTATTGTATACAAACGATAATTTAACGACTTAAACGCGAATTTTAACATCCCATTAGAGAGAATATGTAAAAGCGTCTTCTAAGAAATTTATTATCTCCATTAAGAGAACATAATTTTTCTTCTTGGACGCAGAAAAGCGGATTTTTCGGATTTGTGCTTTTAGAATTTTTTTTTTCAAATAATACGTTTTTAATAATAATTTTACTTAATAAGGCAGAATGCGATAGACGACTTGCGAGTGTAACGCGTTCACGGGAACGCTTCCGGGATTGTATAACGTTGGAAGGCATTCATTATGCTTGTTTGGCGAACCGAGCGGAGACCGCTTGTGTTGTTGAAGGTGCATCGTTCGTTCGTCCATCTGGTTCACCTTTGCTAGGACGCGGTCAGTGCTTTTCAAGGCCGAGGTAAAGGTCTTTCATGAACTCGTCGTCCCTCTCGCCAGTCGGTCTAGGTCGTTGAACAACAGAATGGACAATCACGGTTTCGTCTCGTTGCTCCTTTAATATCTTCCATTAATGTCGTCATAAATCAAAGATAAAAGACCGAACCGCTATTAAAACTTGTAAATCTCGAATCCTTATCGGGTGTCAAATTATATATAAGGTTTTCAAAAACAACACTTTTAATTATCGAAATGTATTTGTTGAAAAACAAATTAAAACCAACACGTGAACATTAGGTCAAATTGTGTTTTGATTTTTTATAAATTATACTCGTTTAAATAAACATCGACGCAATTGTGCAATAAGTTTTGTACATCGCGCAATTGTCACGATTTAATCGAAAATTAAATATACATTAACTTTTTTACGTAAACGATGTTAAATGGAATCTTGTCACGTGTAATTTTCCTCGGCGCTCGGTTTATCAATAGATTGTTCTCTCGATCTCTCGACATGTAAAAAAACATATAATAATGTGTTTTACATTTATGAAAATATCATCAAACATTATCTCGGGATCTCAGCGTTTCTAAACGCTTAACCAAAAAAACATTTGGTCTAGCGTTTATTGAGTTAACTCAAACGAATTTTATCTGTTTCTGTGAGACTACGTGTCATATCGCGCGTACAATACTATAAATCTGTTTGAGATATTACTTTGGAATTTGTATACGTACAAGAGAGTTGATATCATCTCGACGGACAATTCCGCCTCGACATGATCTACGATATTAATCTTGTACCGTTATTACTTCGCGCACGTCAGTCTTTATTGTCTCCGGAACTTTATGTTCGGTCTTCGTACTTCCGCGATCAGCTGTCTCATGCAATTTTATCAAACCGACACTCGTTTCAGCTCGCACTTCCACACGCGAAGCGTAATATTTCGAACTGACAATTGAGGAGCGTGGAATTCGAAACACACAAAGCGCAAATGTAATTTGACTTCAGGCGCTTTGTGATTATTTTCACTTACGTGCAATAATAAATAAAAATTATATGACATTGATAAATATTCACGTAATCGTTTTGATGAATCACAATTTAGTTCAAAAAATAAGTGTGAAAGTGTACACATGTACTAGGCGCTATTAAAGTTCTAATTAACACATTCGTCACAATTGTAATTAAGATAAATCCCCTAGACGAGTTTATATCTGACGCGGTTTTTTCATTGGTTAAAAAACGTTGCCAGAAAAATTCACGGGGTTTTATTCAACATTTTATATTGAGGAAATAACATTAGGTTTGTTATATTTTTTTTTTTTTAGTTTTTAGAAATTCTTCCACTAAACAGTTAATGAGATGTTCTCATTTTCAAGACTCGCTCGGACATTAATGTCCGGGACTTACGGGAGATTGGGGTTAATGTAATAAAACACTCAAGTTTATTTCTGACGAGTGTCGCAAAACATCAGACAAAGATTTGATGGAGATTTTGACGCGACGCTTGGCGAACACTCAGCGAAATTATTTCTCCGTTACGCTCGCGAATTGCCGATTCGTTATGCGTAAATATTTCTCACTTATTACACGTCCGCGGAATTAATTACGCGAAAATGTACGCGCGCGAGAAACCTGAACAGCGTGAAATCCGACGATCGCTTCGATATTTTCAAATGAAAAAATAAAAAAAAAAATCATTGTCCGTGTTTAAAAAGATTCGCTCGACGAAGTTTCTCTTTCGGACAGTCCGCGTCGGTCCGCCTTTCTTCGCGACTTTACCGAGCGCCATTGTGCCGTGTAATTATTAATTTTCCACGCTCGCTATCGTACCTATTCGCACGATTCGAAAGAAGTCGGGACACCGAGTGTTTCTCTCGACAGGTTTATCAGACGAGTTGCACCTAATTATCCATTCTCTCCGCGCTTGAGATGTTTCCGTTTCGCACGATGATGCGAAAGTACTCATCTAAGGGGGTCTCTAAGTATCTTGTATCAATCTCACCGTGTTGCGCATCGCGTAATTATCCATTTTGCTCGCTCGATCCCGCTGGTTATTGGCGAGGGAAGGAACGCGCTCGATCTCTTTCCGCTATGCAGTCTCGCAGGTGTGTGTCGGTTTGCTTTACCGAGATCGATAGAGCTTGCCCGACGTGCAATAACCTGACGTTGAAAACGACTCATTTATGGGTTCGAAGGAATTTCGACGCCGTCGCCGCCGCCGCCGCCGCCGCCGCCGCCGCCGCCGCCGCCGCCATCGCGGCCGACGACGACGACGACCAGCGGTAATAGCAGAAGCTCGAAATAATCCGCACCGTACCGTGGCAAATCGTAACTTTCTTGCTCAAACGAGTCCATTAGGGAACTTACCTGTCCGCCGTTATGTGTCGATGCATCTTGGTTGATTTTTTCTCGTTGCATATTACAACTTTCGTCGCTACTTACGTCCTCTTACGTCGTCTTCCGCTTTTTTTTTAACAATTGTTTTTTAACAATTGTTATCTGTCTCGTAGTTCTACCATCGATTTGCAAAGATAATTTTCAGCAACAAAGTGCTTGCTTTTACTTGGTTTGTGTGTAGGTCCGCTTTTTTTATATTTTGGTATCATAAAAAAAATGGCATGTAAAATTTTTATTGACTTGATAAGATATTGGAAATATGACTTTTTTACAAGAAGATATTTTGATTAATTAATCGAATAATGAAGTTTTTTCCGCGTCGCGATTTTA
The DNA here is from genome assembly GCF_002006095.1 of Pseudomyrmex gracilis. Classification (NCBI taxonomy): domain Eukaryota; kingdom Metazoa; phylum Arthropoda; class Insecta; order Hymenoptera; family Formicidae; genus Pseudomyrmex; species Pseudomyrmex gracilis. The sequence goes on from NW_018020632.1 coordinate 785,273, forward strand.
TCTTAGCGCGCAAAACGTTTAACAAATCAGCTTGTTTTATATATAAATTGTGTTGTATAGTTTCTAAAAAAAAAAAGGATGAAAAATTGCGCAGACGCTTTACCGAGACTGCGCGCACTTTGCTATTTAAAACCGATTGGCGAATTAATATCTCAAGCCGCGTGGAATTTGCAGTTCGACGGCTAAATGAAATTTCTGCCTTGCGTGACCTTTTCGGAACGCACATCCGCGAGCATGGTAACGTATGGTTATCGCCCCTCGGCTAATATTAAAAGATTGCGAGGTGTAGCTTCGCAGATCAGTGTGGTGTCAGTACTTCGTATTGAATAAAAGACGTGCCGCTTGTGCGCAATTCGTCGAGGTCGTCAATATTCTCTTCGTTCTCTTGAGTATAAATTCTCTGAGTGATTTTAATGACAAAAAAAAAGAAAGAGAGAAAGAGATAGACAGTTAAAACAAATCTTGTTTCACATAACAACGTACGTGTGTGTTTAATTGAAAATCTTTCGTGGCTTTGTTTAATTAAAAATAATTGTGTAATCGAATTTTGTTGTGTCAAAACGTGCATCTGTTTTTTCACTGATAACGATCGATAACTCAGTCGCAGTTCTATTTGGCTCTCTCTAATTATCAATGTCACGGCAAAGTGCAATTTTATTTACTCGTTTCTTTTCCGAGCTGTGCCGGCACAGCCTGGTCGTCGTTTCCTGGCGCTCGCTAACGTATTACCGTTTCTGTAACGCACTTTGTCCTTGTTTTTCTTACTTGAAAACCTTGAAACGTCTTCGGCACCGCTTATAGAGAAAATGCAAGCAAACTTTCGATTAAATGTCACGAACGTTGTACCACATTTATACAAGATAGGTGTATTTGTTTAAGGAAAACGTTTATGTCATCTTTTTGTTGAGTCTCCGAATTAAAATTTTGGCAATTTGATATCTGTATCAAATTTGAAAATATTTTGTGTTGCTACTGTATCGGAATTGAGTGTTGATTAAAAATTGCAATTTGTTATTTAGTCAAAATTCTTTGACATTAATTTATACATACATATATATACATATATACATATATTCATATATACATGTATAATACGGCAATGTTTAAAAATATAATTTTAATATTACCGTGTATATATGAATAGATAAAGACGACAAGTCTCTCTCTCTCTCTCTCTCTCTCTCTCTTTCTCTCTCTCGTATGTATTTAGTCCAAGATATATATATGTATATATGTATGTAACAATAAGCTTTTCAATTATGAAATTCTAAATTTGACCGTTTCATAGCTTCGAATACCAGACAGTGCGACGATGCACTATTGTCCAAAGAAAAGTATTAATGTACCATAGAACATATGCGAGGAATGCGAGTTGTGCTCGGTGTTCTGGAAAGCCCGAAAATAGCCATGTCGGCCGCGCGAGACATGTGCTTTTCCACGGGGCTCAGTGCCAACATTCGTTTCGAGTTTTGGTAGTTGAGCCACGTGTGCAATTCTCATCTATTACGCGAAAATTCGCCATATGCCTATTTTACAGCGCGCAAGAAATTTGACTTTTCTCTTCCATACAAAAAATTGCCGATTATTGTTTTGCGTGACAAAATTTATATTACATATATCTTATGTCGTAACAAAATTGACACAACAATGCACATGTGAATTTTTGGCGAGTTTCTAATGAAAAAAAAAAACAATTTATTCTCATTCGCCAAAGAGAAGAAGGATATATCAATATTTCAGCGCGAGGATATTTACACCCAATTTTTGGGAGTACAATAAATTTCTGGAGTCGCGAGAGCGTGTGCGAAATATTTGTGGAATTCGCTGAGAGACATTAAGCCCTCCGTGTTTTCCTTATTTTCGCCGTTCGATCTTCTCTCTCCGAACTTTTTTCTCTTATTTTCTACAAGGCTTGCGGCGAACCCATAATTTGCCCGATTAATCCAGTCGTGATTCGAACAAGCCCAACCAGCTTCTCCGCTAAGTCGGTCTGTCCGCTTTCGTGTCAAACATTGGATTTATTTTTTTTTTTTTTTTTGAGAACGTTAGCGGAATAAGAAAATCTCAGTGTCCGTGTGACTCAAGTTTTCGGAATAACGGCGTAACGCTCTTGAAATCCTAAATTTTCAATTGTACTATTTTACATTTGGAAACATCTCAAGCTTTTTAATCTTTAGCTGAGTTCAAAATCAATTTTAATCTGTTTTCGCAGTCAATTAATTTAATGAAAACTACGTAACGTCGAAATTTCGTATATTGTTTCGATCGATTTCACGCCGAGCGTTATCTCCGACAGTCGATAAGTCGCATCGCCGAGAAAAATCGATGCCCTTTTTCTTCAAGCCGACGTCATCGCCGCGACGGTGCTGTCGCGCTCGACGTACACATATATATACGTGTAGTCTCGAGGTTCGCGTTTTCATAGATTGTTCGCAATGTTCTCGGCAGCACCATCTTCTGGTTCAACCCTGGAACTGAGCGAAAACGGGGGAAAATCAACTTGGCGCGTCGCGTGTATTGACCACGGAACGTCGGCGCCGCGCAGCGTCGCGACGTCAGCCAGCTGGAGGTTCACTGCGCTCCACCTTTCGGAGCGAGCCGATGTGAGCCGAGTCAGAAACGGAGGAAGAAAGAGAGTTCGTTCGCAAAAACAAAACTAAAAAAAAAAAAGCAAAAAAATAACCAACGTCCGATCGTCCAGAGGTTTTTTCTCTTCGATTAAGCAAACGTGTTGTCGGTATATCGAGCCTCTTCCTCGACGATATGTGGTGTTGTAAGCGACTGGATGCTTCCGATTGGCCAGTTACGACCGTCGTCCGAGGTAACGTTTCCTGTCTGCACGTCGCTGCTCTGCTGCCGCTCTTACGTTCGAGACGTCGGTTGTTGTTTCTCGAGACTTCTTTCTCTCTCTCCCTTTCACGCCAGCGCTTCTGCAGCTTCTTTCAGTCTCGTTCTGTTCCCTCGCTGCTTCTTTGCCGCACCAAGAGAGAGAAAGAGAAAGAGATCCGCACGAAGAGAGAGAGAGAGAGAGAGAGAGAGAGAGAATTCGCATACCTGTGCTAAGGGACAAGACGAGATGAAGGCCGAACGGTGTCCACGTAAAACAGGTCGCCAGGTTGTAGACCCTCGCAATCTCTACTCGGATTTTGGCGAGATGTCGGATCTCACTTGTGATGAGTCAAGATTTCTCCCGCGGCGTGTTCTCTTTCGTGAAGACTGACGGATGATTTTACCAATCTTTCTTAAACGTGCGTTAACAATAAGTTAACAGGTCGTTGACCTGTACGTGTCGGATGCCTGTCACTGTACCGGTGAAAAAAAAAAACTAATTATCGCCTTTTAATGACGTGATGAGCTGACGTGAACGATGATAATCCGTTGCTTTTTGAAGAAGGTTAGCGAAATTGTTCGTGAATGTTTGCCGTGTGACAGACAGACATTTTTTTTATTCGTACGCTCCAACGTAAAAAAAGAACAAAAGCTTGTTTCAATCGATGCTTTTAGCTTTTTCCTCGGAAAAAAAAAAAAAATTTTTTTGTGGAAGATTAATTCACTGAACAACGAGGAGAAGAAACTCGCACTGGATTCTGCTTGAAGTTTTTGGTTTCATTAACAAAACGTTTTTTGTTTGATGTCAACAAAAAATTCAATAGACTCGGCGAGATCTTTCCTCGCTGTCTAAAAACGTTTTTTTTTTCCCCCCCTCATGTAAAGAGTTGAATACTCTTTGTAAGCATCCGTTCGATAATGCTACGCTATTCTTTTCGCGTGTCAAGGTCGGATACTGCGAAATGGATTCGTCCCGGATAAAACGCTTAGCGTTGAATAGGTGAGAGAGCAGTGACGAGATTTTCAAGAATCGACTGTGCAAATTCTTGACCCATTTGCAGAATCTAAATGTTATCAGCATCTATTCTAGGTCGTTTTTGTTTGTTTGTTTTTTTTTGTTTTTTTTTTTTTAAACAAAATATTCAAATAAGTTGTTTATTTGAGCTGTACACACGCTTCTGGCTTTCTGTGTGTGTTTTTATCGCACTATTTTTGCGGTTGATTTACTTAAATTAATTAATTAAATTAAAAATACACACAAATCAACACAAGGATATCGTTCGCGAATATCAGCTGTTAAATTCGCATATCACCTGACAGATTTCTTCGAGAATGCGAGATTACAGAGGGAACTACGATACGTGTGGTATCGATTAACTCTTATCATCTCAAGGCTTTTCGATCGTTGCAATAATACTCGCGCGCTAATTTTAGTATCAACGCGCGATTTTATGAAAACAAATTGCCCATAACCGGCTATGCGACATAATACGACTTTATTCGATCTATCGGAAGCCGCATATCGGCAATCGTTTCCTTAATCGCATTCAACGTTCTTTATAATCTACTACTCGATTTGATTCCGTGACGCAACCGGCGCGCAACCTTTCCTTCGCGTGTCGGACGATCATTGATTTTCCTCTTTACACTTGGAACGTGTACAGCGGTTGTCTGTGGTTATCGTTGCTGTGTTGTAATATACGAGTGACGTGCGCGCAACGGCAGTTCGTTGTAGCGCGGACTCTCCTGCTGGAAACAGTAGCCTAACAAGCCGCAATTGCTGATGACTGCGGATTAAGGCCGATGCTGCGTTTAAGACCGATTACGGTGATTAAAAATCGTAGGAGTTGATTTGCAATCCAATGTATTTTTGGGTTGGTGGTGATGATTCAATGATTTTGACCCGATAAAGGCTACGTTTGTCGAATTATATAATTATATAAACAAATTAATTATACAATCATATAATTTATTAATTGTGCAATTACATAATTAATATAAACTAAGGTTTTTTTTTTTGCCAAAGAATGTCTCAGTGAAGAACTAACATGGTGTAGACCAGAGCGGCTCTTATTTATTCTTGGTGAACATTTTTATGAATTTTTTTCGCTCTAAAATAATTCCAATTGCCAAAAAAATAATCGATAAAAAAGCTCGATCGGATAAAAGGAAAAAAGGAGCCCCTGGATCCCCTTAAGCATTGAAGAAAATTGAAATTGGGACTTAAAAGGTCGCGAAAAAATTCAAAAGTAAATAAGAACCACCTTAATGTAGAATTTCGTAACTGTGTGCACACACACGCATACACACGGCGCACACACAAAATATATATAAAGTGACTACAAATAATAAGTTCAATAGAAGAACGAGAAAGTGAAACTTGTTCTCTTCAACGATACTCGTCTCTCTGCGAGCAAAGAAGAAACGGCGATGTGTAACGACCGTGTCAACAAGTAGAATTGCGTTAACACCGGATGTCGTAAAACCCGCTTTAATTCCGGCCCCCCCCCCCCCGGATTTGCATCCGCGAGACATCTGGGACACGTTCTTCTTCGACTGGCGCGTTAACGCCAAGAAAGTTTCGCGGCTCTTTCCTCGATACTTTATATTAAGCCTTCGGGTAAAGCTGAATCATACGCGAATGAGTAATGCATATATTTCCATGTAGCTCGTTGCATCTGTGTCTACGTTGCAGCAACACAATGAAACGAGAACTTATTTTTTTTTTCATGCGATTTCTTCTCACAATTATTCGAAAGTTGCCGGTGCAATTAGTATTTTTTTTTTTAAATTAAGTTTTTAAGAAAACAAAGTACGCAGCTTTGTGTATCGCAATCTACTACTACGTGCAATATTGCGAGATAAATAATGTGATTATAAATAAATGTTCTCATTGATTCGGGTGAAAAAGAAAAGCGAGCAAAACAAAATAGCAACTTCCGTTATGACGCCGGTAAAAGTATTTGGCACACTTTTGACGTCACGTCCGTCGTGTCTAATGGCGTCGGTGTTTCGTGAGTTAATTCTGTTCGCGTCGACGAAACTCTCGCTGAAAGAATCACTTTGTTTCACGAGTAAAGTGCACATCAACATTGGCTACGTATTCTCTTCGTAAAATTTGTAAAATTATTAATGACTTCTTCTGTATTTTTGCGTTAATGTAAAATGTGTGTTATTAAATCACAGCTCAAAAAGAACACGCGCGGATTGGCTGGGGGGGGAGGGGAGTCGGACGAAAAATCTATTTCCGATTGTTCGGCATCAAGTGAGAAAGACTCGAGAAGAAGAAGAAAAACGTGTGTCGCATGAATTAAATAAACGATTATTCTCGACTTAGCAAAGACAGCGCGTCACTGTCTCTGCTTTTACAGACGGATCTTTTTTTAATGAAAAGTGAATCCAACGCGATCCGAGCGCAAAATGATCACGGGTGGATCTTAAATCCAGTCGATACTTCGATGATCGACTCCTTGTTTGTTTATTTCGAAATAAAAATTGAATTTTGCCTGAGAAATTTCCGTTACTACTAATGTATCGACCGACTTTACGTTCTTTATAACGTGTGGACAGTATTTTTGATTGTGATTTTTTTTTTTTAACTCAATTAAATCGCATCAAAGTCCAGCAAGCAATTCTCGCGTTTATATCCGATCGAGAGAGCGCGCGCGCGACGTTAAGAAGAGAGAAGGAAAGACGAGAAATCTATGGAATTTCATTGAGGAATCGTGACTTGCGAATCACACTTAACGCGGCGAACATTGCGGGGCAAAACTATGCCGTCGTGCTTACGTGATCTATGGCGAAATCACCAATCGCGATACCAATGCCCACATGCGCCGGCAATGGTTTCTTGAAGGAGCCGACTTTACAAGGACCTTATGCAGATAGAAATACAGGTAAATGTCCGCGCCCACACGTGGTTTCTCGTGTGTCATACGTGTTACGTACCGAGACGTATTGTGCGGCGAAATAAAAAGCCAACTCCCAAGCCAACTGCCATCCGGAAACTAAGTGGTGAACCGCTCCGTTCATGTATATTGATAACACATTATCCTTTCCATGCGTCTCGATACTTAAAATACATTCACATTAACGTTTTTTATAATTTTTACGATCTGATTTTTATGTAACGCGATTGATTCAGGTATTCGAACCGACGCATAAATATAGCGACAGCGATATCACATTGCTTGTTGTCGTTGACAGGTTTCATTCTTCACGAAGAACAAATGTCAAACGTTGGCTCATTATCGTGTTTGCGTGACAGTTTACTTATGTGTTTTTATATAAATGTTTTGTTTGCGGTTGAAAAGATATAGATTCCTCGTGAAAAGATCTTAAAAATGATGTGTAAAGGACCGAATGCGAGGAGAAGACAAGATGGTGTGGAAATATAAATTTTATTTACAAACAAATTAAACGTTTCACAGTTAACACTGAAGAAGATTCGAAACAGAGATCGAAACGTTTGTTTGAATAAAATTTATATTTTTGTACTCTCCTCGCATTGGCTCTTTACATATTTCTTTGTTTATATTTTTTATTTATATATTACATCATATATCTCTTCAAGTTTTGTATCGACTTGCTTCTTGTTTGTTGGGGGGTTTAGTTTGTATCTCGACGTTAAGAACTTTCAGTCACGATGGCTTGAGGTTTTAATTGAACGCGTTTACTTAAAAAAAAAAAAAATTGATTATTATCGTTATTTATTTTCAATTAATTATTTTTGCTATTATTTACTTTCGCCAATTGCGATTCGGGTTTAAAAAACATCGTGCGATGTAAAATCATCGTCGCGCGAGTAACAATCACGTGAGACACCCGGACCGGCGCGGTGGCGAAGCGATGCCTCGTGTATCGTCAAACCGGATCGGGGAACAACCGATTATGGCGGGCATCGGTGGTGGCCCCTCGGGCATGTCCGATCGATGGCGTTCGTTACTATCGTTTACTACGATCGAGTATTCATCGAAACGATGATCGTCTAACAATCAGCGAACTGTCTCTCTTTCTCTCCCGTCTTTCAACCGGCAGAAAACACAGCTTTTCGTCTCGCGAATTTCGTAATTCCGGTCGGAGCGGATTCTCTCTCGGATAATAATTACGGGCGCGCAATCGGGCAGTTGCCGCTTGAATCGACACGACGAACGACGAACCGGCTTGTTTATCAGTCGCTCTTTTCTCGGGAGAGAGATTGTTGTCTCGGGACGAGAAAATGTTTTACGCCCGAAAAACATTCGGAAACGCGGGAAAAAATAGAAATAGGTATCAACGGTATATTACGGTTTGCCGCAAGAAATTAAACCTCGTTATTTTATCGAGTTTAGTTTGCTTCACTTGAACCGTTTATAGCGCTGGAAATAATCACACTTCTTACCGTAAACGACGAAATGAGTCATGTTCTCCCTCCCCCTCACCCTCGATAAAAATTGCAAAGAGTCCGTTGCATGCGGCGAGAAAGTTAACGGATGAAATATATATAATGATGCGAGATCACGATGAAAGTTTGTGCGAGAAACGAAAGCACGAGAAGCGTCGATAGCTCGCCTACGGTATCGAAACGATACGATCGCCGATCACAATCGCCGCCGCCGCCGCCGCCGCCGCCGCCGCAGTCAGATTGTCAGATCGAATCGATGAATAACACATTGCAGTCAGCTTGTTGTAAACGACGAGATTCGTTTCTGTCGCGTCTAACGACATATATTATGTGCTGCAAGCACACACGTGCTACTTAGTTGGCGATCCACAGCGGCTACAGTGGCATAAATCGAAACATCGAGAAACCGTAACCAAGTCCATAAATCATACGTTGTTGCGGCGTTTTTCCAATAATCTCTCTCATAAACTTTTATCCACCCTGCTGCGCGTGCCCCAATTGACAGTTGCTTTTTCTTTCTCCGAGAACCAAGCGTTGCGAGACAGACAGATATTATTGAAGGCCACACAGCGCAGGGTTTGATTACAAACGCATATAATTGCGCGCTTAACGGATCAGGAAATCTGACATTTTTCTGACCGGTAATTAGAAAATTGATCACCGTTCGTCCACGGCTCTCTGTTCGTTCCACGATGGCTTCTCCTTTCTCTCGCGCTGCCCGTGTTCTCTTTTTTCTCATCGAGAACGAAGCGATGCGAACTGTAGCATAGTTAATAAAAGTGTCGGAGTTTCACGCTAGAACAATCGCCTAGAGTCAGTTTATGACGGATATATTTGAAAGACATTTTTGTATTTTTGTTTTAACTTTTTTTTTAATATCCGAATAATTAATTAACAACAAAAGCTTCGAAGCTACAAAGATTCTTTTCTGTCAGAGTTCAACAGACGCGGACAAGAGCGTCTTATAATAAATTTCTGTAATTTCAAATAAAACAATCCATCATATTTTGTCGGTTTTGTTTTTCAACAAAAGAATGCTGATGAAACCTGACGTGCATCAGTCCATTTAATTATCGAGATCGTTTCATCGCTTGTTGACCGTGTTGTCTGCTCCGCCGACACTGTTATCGATGATATATATATATAATACGACATTGTTGTGTAATAGCATTTTCTGATACGCGTTGTCAATTCAGTTTGATTTTTTGTTTTGATCGAAAATACATTTTTAAGTTTGACACACGACAGCTAAAGATAATTTAATGGAACAACTAATCGATTTTACACGCGCTTAGCTGCTGTAAAGCGTTTCGATCGCATCGGTAAAAAATGCAACGAGGTTTAACGAAAAAAATTTTTGCACAACCGAGGGTAAAAACTTATGATCGATTTTTATCGCTTGCAAAGAGAAACCGAAAAACGCCAAATAAACGTGTATATACACTCGCTTTCTCTCTCTATATATCGGTCGCTCGCTCTACATAATCGGTCTCATAACGTGACAACACAATTGCAGTCAATTAGCTGACAACGAGAGATTGCTGTAACGATGCGAAGTCACGCACCTAAAAATAGTTCCACAGACTTGTTTTGCACCGTGTGCGTGCGATATTATTTATTAATTTATTTTGTACAAGAAGCAGCGCTCGGTTCTCACTTAATTTTCTTTTTCATTTAATTTTAACTTCGTGGAGTCTATGTATTTTTTTTTTTTTTTTATTAATTGTGTTTCGTATTGTTTTTATGCGAAAGTAGTGTTTCAAAAGTATTGAGATAGAAGAACCACTCTTGGGTTAACACATCGCCAGTCGTATTTCGCAAAACGGCTGTTACAACCGTTAATTACTGCACTTTTCTTTTCTTTTACATAGCGTTCGCGGTTCATTTGCATTTCGCGAACCGATTTGCATTTCTCCTCTGTAATTGGGCCTCGAATTCTCGAAGTCGTTACAATTCGCTTAGGGTCAGAGATGTCAAAGTTGGGTAAAACCAACCAACGTCGAGAAGTGAGAACAAATCCGATAGCGTTCTCGAAAAACATTTACCAGCTTATCTCGTGGCATAGCACAACGTGTCTCGTTTATACAGCCGTGACACAATTTTCCGAAGTCATTGTTCGCGTTCTTATATATTCGTCCGCATCTCTGCCGGAATTAATCTCACGCCAGCGAGGTCGATGCGCGATGCACCAATGTGCGGCTACGTGATTTTGCAATTAGAACGCGACAGGCACGTTTTACCGGTAAAAGATTCAAGGAAAATCAAATTAATTTTCGTTTACAAAAATATCCGTTTCGTGTGTAGCAAAATCTATAAATATCCGGTTTCAAGCACGGAGATTTAAATTTCTTGCGCAAGTGTGTCGCGAATTCTCTCAGTTAGTAAATATTGTAGATATTTATATTGTAGATATTTATGTAGATTTATATTGTAGATATTTATGTAGATTTATATTGTAGATATAAATTTTCTCTCTTTCTCTCGTGAGGTTTTCGTTCGCGGCGACGGTTGCTCACGTAAAATTGGCGATGTCATTGATGCGAGATTGATAATGCCGAACGATTGATGCCGCCGCGTCCGCAGGATAAACAAAAGCAAGGCGCGAGAGGGTGTTCGCAGAAATAGCCGGGACGAAGGGAACGCTGTGTGCCGATCGCCTCTCTGCCAGGCTGAAAATTCTATTTTTACATACCGATTGCTGTTAGTTGCGGAACAGTCTAAACTTGTACAACGAAATCAACTAATAGACATTTTGTACTCGTTGCATATTTTTGTTAACGTTAGATCTCACCGATATATGTGATCTTTTTTAGCGCTAAACCAAGCAAATCCGTCAAGATGACGAAAGATTTCAGATTTTTTATTTAAAATTACAGAAACTGCGTTTTCTAAACTGTGCTTTTGTTCAAATGGTTGACAGAAATAAAATCTCCGTTTTCGTTAATTATTTAAATATTAAAAAAATTAAAAATATAACAACGAATAAAACGTTTTTTTCACATCATCCAAGTCAAGTTGACGGATGGGATGAAACTGTGTGTACGTTCAACTCTGTTCTATTGTTAAATCTAAGTAGTAAACAAATAATGTATAAGAGAGAATCTTTTTCTAAGATAGAATCTATAAATATATGAAATGAATTAGAGAGAAAAAGAAGAAGAGAGAGAAAGAGACACGCTGTGTGTGCATCTACCGGCACGGTACTTATCATAGTTCGCATATTGCGACGGAAATAGGGGATAACAAATGTTGAGAGCGCGAATCGCGTCAGGTATCCAGCGATTCTAATTTTACGAACGGGAGAGGACGGGTCGATTCTCGCGATACCAACCGACAGAAGATCAGAGCGCTAAAAGCGGATTTTCGACGTGCGAGTGCCGCATTTTTCAAACGCGCCTCCCGCCTCGAGTCGTTACCGTCGACGGCGCTGGTCGCAATTTCTCAACCACGACGTCTGGCGAGCGAAGATCGAAAACCTCTGCGGTCTCGACCATCGGAGCTGCAGATTCCTGCAGTCATCGGCAAATAGACATCTCGTAGTGTGTACGGGTGTTTTTTTTTTTCTTATCTTGGGACTATACTACTCGGTAATACCATTTATTTGTAATAAATAGAATTTGTTTTAAAAACAATAATGATGAATTTAATTAGTTTTTAAAATATTTGTTGCTAAGCAGCGTTATAACAAAATATAAATTTTGAAATAAAAATATGATACTGTGTACACAAAATATTTTGCTACAATAGATGAAAAATTTTGTTTAACTCTTAGTTTCTAAAATTCAAATTAAGAAATTTTATTGGAGATTACATTTGAAATGAAAACAATTGCAAAGAAATTTGTCCTAGTTGTCGGTGCAACAAAGATGTTTTCTTCGAAAGAATAAACGTTTTTCGACGATTAAAGAAAAAAAGAGAGAAAGAGAGAAAGTGCGCAGTGTCTACGACATTCTGTAATGCGCGTTATTTTTATTGTAAACAGGAAACTGATTGTTGTTACAACCAAACGCTTTACCTACAACCGGAGTCCCGCTGACTATTTATACGTCATTTAAACTAAGATCGAGCGAGTTTTACGATCTCTAAGCGGCACCTTGTTCTCGTTTAAATAAGAGAAACAGCGAGCGGCATTATACGTTTGATCGTAAGAATTTTTCACGCAACCGCTTTTCCGTTCGGTTCGCTATCGACGCGTGTCGGCGAGCCGTTTAATTAAATTTCCCCGCTAGTGTGCAATCGAGCGTTGATCACTGTTTTATTACTGTATTATCACAAATGTACTTTCCTGTTTCTCTCTCTCTCTCTCTCTCTCTTTCTCTTCTTCGTTACATTCCAATGACTTCGATGTCTTATTCACAAACAACTTTCGAACGAGACGTTGAAAATCGATTTGAGGAAAATCCGGAATGAACAGTGAAAACTAGAAAGAAAGAACAAAAAAAGAAGTTGTTTACAGAGGGAAACTCTTCCAGAGGAAACGGTTAATCATTTTCTGATTTCTCGGTGATAAACGGTAAAAGGTAACTGTGTGTTCTAGTTTTGCGACGCGGGTCAGGTACTAATCGTAGAATTTTTATCGGGGGATAAGCGACTTAAATGCAAATGTCATGTGTAACAAAAAAAAACAAGAATCACACTTTTGCAATAAATTTTATACATACATCTATCTATTTATCTGTATGTATTACACGTATTACTGATATCGCGCGCGAATGAATTATCATTTAACACTGCGCCAGACTCGATGGCAGTGATATATACCATCGTGCGGAAGTCAGGTTTTAACGCGCGAACTGTATCATAAATTCTCTAATCCTTAAATATATTCCGCTACCGGTTGCCAGCAGTGCCAATTCATCGATATTCAAAGCGAAGATATATGTCGGCCGATAGACATAAATGCTCCGTTTCGTTAGACTCCAATGAGAAAAGTTTTATAAAAAAAAAAAAAAAAAAAGAAAACATCAAAAATAATAAATTTAGAATTTCATCAGAAAAAGCGTGTGTAAATAATTACAATTGATTGTTGTTTTTTCGATATTGATTGTTGTCACTTTTATCTCGACGCTGATTGGACGTTTCTCAAATGTGTTTTTCTAAAGTCATGTGTCTTTAAAAACGCGATTACAGTAAAGTTATGTGACTCAACTTTAGTCACGTGTTTTCCCACTCCTTTCTCTTGCTATTTTTCGAGTTTGATTTTCATGCGTTATTTCTGATATTTCTCATATGTGTGTTGTATTATATGGGGTATGTAAGACGTATATACTAGCTGTCATCGCGATGATAGATTATATTTACTGACACAACACGTAAAAATAAAAACAATAATAGCGTGCGCGTCTGTGTTGCGCTAGTGTAGATGAATAATTAAAAAAAAAAAAAAAAAAAAAAGTGAATGATGAATTTAGAATGTATTGTAAGCGCCAAAGTTTCGGATGGATTTCACGAAGTGGAAGACAGGATCGATCAATTTTGTTGGAAACAATTTATTCATTCTACCAGTAAGTAATCCCTATTGTTTTATATTATTTCTCGCTGTTGTGCACTTGGCGGGATGAATAAATCATGTTTTTTTTTTATTTATTTTTAATAAAGTTGTTTGGTTTTGTTTTTTCATCGCGAGAACCGTTGCGAACTTTTTCATTCGTTCAATATGTAAACTTGAACATTTTTTGTTTTAATATCACAAGAATATTTATTAAGCATTTACGTTATGTATGTTGCGGAAATTGTATTGTATAACGGAACTCGAACAGAAATCAATTAAGCCAGGAAACTTAAACGCGGTGTATTTAATGTGTGACGAGGTCGAAGCAGATACATGACGCAGCGGAAATTGGCGCAGATATACGGGCATTCAATTATTATCAGAGCCGGGGCAAAAAAATATATCAACAGCTAAAGTGAATTGTCCGTTAATTGTTATTATATTCTCGCTGAATTAAGATCAATTAAGGTCATAACGGTATATTGTGAAGCGATGGTGTGCGACAAGTATTATAGTATATGTACATTCTTCCAAAATCTTTTCTTCGTTACGAACGTATAAAAATGGCACGGTTTTTTTTAACAAGATTCATTTAAGTCGGTCGAAAGTCATTATTTGTTGTTCTTCTTACATGTGATTTATAATATAAAAAATAAAGTAGTAATATTTTATTAAATAAAACTAATAATACGCGCGTGTTAGTAGTTTCCGAAACACAAATTCTATTATCTATAAACTATAGGACTATAAAAATTACTGATCCGTTGAACAAAGCTGATTAGTACAGAGTCACGCCCGAACGCGAAATCTTTTATACTGTGATGTGTTTTAAGGGAAAGTAAAGAGGTTTTTTTATTTACGTGTATAAAATATACGTAATAATTGTGCCATTTCCGTCACGACGGGATAGCGCAGAGATGATTCGCATTTTTATTGCAAAATCGCGGTTAATCACGTGAGAAAGCAAAAAACAAGGACAATTTGTCGGCCACAGAAGGAACTACGTAGATACCGTTAAAATAGCTTCCTTATACGTATCCGTCCAGCTACTGTCATGCTCGTGGCTATTTGTACTTGTCGCATATAATTGGCAGGGAGGAACTCTTTGAGCGCGCAATTTTTTTTTTATACAATCTACTATGTATGTGCAATTTTTTCAAAACCAGATTGTTCTTTTTTTTTTATTCTTAATTATTTAATTTTTTCCCCATAACATTTCCTGTAACATTTTTTTCTCATAACATAATTTTCCCATAACATTTTTTTCCCACAACGATCGAGAGCTCTTTCTAAAGCCTTTGCAAGCAATAATTGCATTTCGGCGACTCGATGATCATTTAAGAAAAATTACACTTTATTCAGAAACTGCGCAACTAAATTCAACGAACGTTTGTTCGTTGTTTTATTTGCAATCTTATCGCGTCTTAATTAATAAGATTTCTGTTACCACAATTAGTTATGTCTCATAAACATTTAGCAGAACTACTAGAAAGCGTGTAAAAAATATTCAATATACGTATAATTAATTGCTGAATTGAGCTTCCCCGAACATAACCGAAGTTTCCGGCCGCTGAGTCGCGAGAAAGCGAATTATTTTCCTAATCCGCTGTCCTCGATTTCTGTGTATTATGTTTCGCGCGGACACTCGAACTACTTACCTTTGGATTAAGCAAAAATCCGATACGCATCTGCATTTCGAACGTATTCCTTTTATGCAAAACTTTTAACATTGCATTTACAGTAACGAGATGTTGCAAAACTCGGATTTACAAAATCGCGAATTGCGACAGTTTTCAATAGTTGTTTTGTTTTACAAAAAGCTTTGTAAAGATCGACAGAAATACACGTGTAGTTGGCAATACGTGAGAGACGTTAGTTACTGCCGAATAATCATCCGATATACGGTAGTTCCTGGGTACTCTTCAGACCTCTGAATATCAAGTGGGCACTTAATTCAGTTTTTGAGACTCAACACAGTTATTGCGAAATTAACATGTTAATGACGCGATTGATTTCCAGTGAAATTTATCTGTCATTGAGTCGATCAGTGAAATTTGTCTACTGGTTCACTTTTGAGAGAGCGTTCTTTTTCACTGCGATTCGATGAGTTGTTGTCACCGATTCCCAGTGAAACTGTCTGTCGTTAAATCAATTAGTGAAAGTTTTGCCGATTCTGCTCAATCCTCGGCAAAAGCTGTCATACAAAATCACGTTAATCACGAGTGAAATTTCATCCGAGTGTATATTTGTTTATTTTAGAAATCAAAACATTCTGATTGTGTGCGAATAAAATTAACGTTAACGGTGGTTGCGGTTTTGATAACGTTGAAACGAAATTCGCGCGGAGTGAAACTTCACTCGTGTTAAAGTTTAAGAGAATATTTCATTTTGCATTTCTTGTTTGTATATTTGTAAACATTTATAGATAATGACAGACTGTCGAAATGTTTTTGCAAGCTGACGACATTTTGAACAAAAATAAATAGACTTAAATTAATCGACAATTTTTTGCGTCGTGTGATTGTCTGACTTGATAACTTGGTTAGTTATTAACGCTGTGTAATTAGGAGCGCCGGCAAAGGTCGCGACAGCTTAACAAGATGTAACACGTGCATAAAAGACTCGCGCTTGTGTACATGCCGCGCCTGCGGTCACAGATGCGAGTTGAGTTACGGTTTATGAAGCCGCTTTGCTATATACATATATGTGTATATATATATATATATATATATATATATATACACTATATACTCTATATATAACGGTTATACCCTTGATTTGTGCATACGTTTCTGAATCACGGCTGATTTTTCGTAGACATTTATTTACGCAAATCGTAATCGCGCCCCATTCCTTTGTGTTGCTCCTTTGTTTCGCAATCGCGCTCGTTCGAGCGATAACGGTTAATTCGACACACAGCCAAAACGCGCGTGACGAGAATGCAAAACGTCTCGAAACGTTTCTCATATACAACAATAATTTAAACGTGTATATGCTTATTAGAATTCAAGACTGTGCGCGGATACTTGTGCGCGTTGAAAAACGTCTCGTTAATATGTTGAAAACTTGAACAATTCTTCGCAAAAGTGTCGCGTTAGAATTTTTCTTGCGCAGATTTTCGAGACGTTTGTAAATTCTCGCTTACAAAGTATGTGGAGCGTAAAGAGACTGTAAAAGATTAAAAAAAACTCGCGGTTGGGTAAAATTTTATTCTCGCACTCTTGTTGAGAAACGTCCTCTTCTCCCACTTCCTTTTGGCGTCCTCTCAAGATCGCAAATTCTAGATATGTAATGAGACAGTTGTAGTAGTTTCTTCTTGAAATATTGAAGTTCTTAAAAACTTGTTTCCATTAAAAAACTTGTTTTTTTAATGGAAATTTATATAAAATACCGTCTCTGTAATTTATTCGCTCGTTCAATTAAAGTTCTTAATGTTTATATTTTCAGTATTTAATTATCTCGTTAAATACATGCAAGAATATTTATTACGTTATCTTTGATGCATCTGTTCAGATTCCTAATAGACAGCGCATTTTCTCTAACAATTGTGTATTAATATCACGTTTATGTGGCAACTGAATGAAACACTGTCACGTCAGACTCTGCGGTAACTTTCGAAAGTGTCTAATTAGTTACACTTTCCGACGGCACTTCAAACTAAGACAAACGTGGCGTGATTAGTTACTGTTAATCAAAGTAGTTTGCCTTAATAATAAGTGAAAAAATAGATATATCCACGTTAATTAATGAAAAAAGTTTTATTTTGAAAAAAAAGTGAAATCGTAAAGTGTCACTCAATATTCGATAATATAATTTAATGCCTAAATTGTCGTAACAATAAAACAAACGCCAGATAAAAATTTCTCCGGCGTAAAAAGGGGGTTTGTTTCTTTTCAAGTGCGGATATCGAACCATTCGCTTTTTCTCATTACTCAGTCACTGTCCGAGATCTGATTATAATCTATAATCGCGTTTCGTATCGCGCATTATAGCCGCGAATAATATTTCCGTCTTCTGTGATTTTGCAATGTAATTTCTGTTTGCCGCTGCAATGACAATCTCTCTCTCGAAATGCATTAAAATCAAACCGATGTCGAATTATATCGCGTAATTTCCGCGCGCGAACAGTCCTTGGAAAAGTTTTACGAGTTTTCCCGTCACGGGATGTCGACGGGATTTATTACTCTTGTCATTCGTTTGTCTCATTTGTTTTGACGGCAAATTGCGTTTTCAGAAAATTAAAGCGTGTACAATTAGGGAATAATTAACAATTAGAACACGTTGTTGCGACATTGAAATTGTTCGAGGACAGTGTGTTTGTTATTGTATAAGTGCGTTTTCACAGATCTGGTTTAATTTAGTAGTAGTTTTTTTATTCACAAATCTCTCTCAGAGGTTTTCTCGAGCTTCTCTTTGCACGCACGATTGCGTTATATTTAGATGACAAAAAAAAAAAAAAAAAAAAAAACTAGATTATTTACACGTTGAAGAAAGCGTAAAATTTGGAATGTAACGTTTGTTTTTTTCTTTACAACTTACGGGTCGATAAATATCACGTACAAAAATGTCGAACAGCGCGAGATATCACATCGATGAAATCTAGTGTGAAGTTCGGTAATGATTATCTTTATGGTTTCCACGAAGGATGTCGTAACAATACCATCTCGTGCGTTTTTCTCTTTGTTCGGTGTACAGTCGCGCGTATTTACTGGGACGCGTACGGTACTCTGCGGATCGTAAATTTTGAAACTCTCGTCGCGCGCACCGGAGTAACGGCCGCTATTTCGCATTCGACTGCAAGAATCGCCAAGCGGTCCGTTTCTTCGGCAAATAAATATACCGACTGTAAAACGCGTCGCGCGCATATTATCTTTATCGTCCTTGATACGGTCGTATTGTTATGGATGCCGTTGTTGAGCTCGCGTTTGCTATATTATATTTGAGTGGCGCACGAAACAAGTGCGCGCGATTACGTACTTTATATTTCTTCGAAACTGCATGCTCCTTTTCGGAAGAAATAAACAATACGAACGCGAAAAGACAGGAGGCAACAAAACTCTAATCGTTAAAATTTACTTATATTTAAATAAAATAAATTTTTCAAATTTTAAATTTATTCTCAAAGCAAAAGAAAAAATTAAATTATTTCTAATAATGAAATTAATTAGTGACATTCACTCGCGCGGATAAAAAAAAAAGGATTGAAATTTCTTTTTTGTAATATTGTGAAGTAATTTCTCTTTTCAATTATTTTATTGGTGAGAGAAGCTCCTTTCCATTGGCGCGACAATTTTTAAATAATTATCTCGCGTCTTTACATTGCTACGCGTTGCAACTTTGTGAGAAGATATTGAATTCTTGTACGAAATTTAATCAGAAATGGTAGGTTTTGGTGGTTTAATATCGCGAACACACACACACACACACACAGTTATGAGAGTGGATTACATCTAAAATGCACAACGATCCTACCCCACGAAATGTTCGTCCTTTTGTACTTAAGCCGGCGCCGCAGCAACCTCTCTCTGAAGAACGCAACGCAACAAGAAATAACGGGAGGAGCCAGCCTTACAGATACGAAGAACAGATTGGTGACGTCGATATGATAGTATCGACCCTGTCAGTCTGGCAACCGTCACCGTAGCAACCCTCGTCGTTCCTTTTGCATAAGAGAGAGAGAGATCCATGGCGCGGTTATACGCTCCGGCTAGACGTCTGAAGGATTATCTCTTTCTCTCGTCCGTCTGTGCTTTTCATTAGCGTCACGGTCAACGGATGGTTTAGCACGCTCGAGATAAAGTTCAAGACAGCCGTATCTTCGGTTGACATCTAAAGAGATTGCGTTGACTGTCGCGGACAGTCTTATCTTTCGCCCCGACGAAATGTAGACGACCACGGTAACTGTAAAAGATTACGAGCGACGAGAGACAACAGAGAGTTGAAGAGAGGAATGGGATTAACAATCGGTTACACGTGAAAAAATAAAAGAATACGAGAGTACAAACGGCCACTTGAATCCGTAAATAGAGTTTGGCCAAAAATAAGCAAACGTGATTTCGTCGACCAAACGGGTAAACGCAACGAGAGATATGCGGAGAACCGGTGAGAAATGCGGTGTATATTAATTTAACATTTATAACCGATCGGTCGTCTAGAAATAGAGACGGTTTAATAAGCGACAATTATCGGCTGGAAACCGGTCAATCGGTTCTCGCGAGCTACCGATTCGACGGTAGCCGCGCGCGTATGGGGATCGGTTGAATGATTATCGCACACAAACACTCCTTATCATGTACTGTACGCATTTCCTCAGAAATTACCCCTGCTTTTCCAATAACGAATTAAAGCGAGGATTATCCGTTGCGGGAAATACTTATTACATCCCGCTAGAGATGATTGAATAAGATTAAGAGAGAGAGAGAGAGAGAGCGCGCGCGCGAGAGGTGAGCCCGCGATTATTAATCGGCAGCAATCTCGAAATAACTGTTCTCAATCTGCTGATCGATTTCCTGTTGGTGCGCCGCCCCGGCGCACTGTGTGTCGTTCCATTTGGCCCTTTGACAAATGAATAATCAGGGATTGTGCGTAACGAGCGAGAAGATTACGCCGGCGATAGCGACGCGCGCAGTCGCGCAGACTGTATCCGCGCAGCGGATCATACCCCTTAATTAAGTCGCCATCGGATCGATCTCTCCTTGCGCGCGATCGAACGTATCGTTTTATCTCCCATTTGTTATCGCGCGGGATAACACAGAGAGAGAAAGAGAGAGGAAGTGTCAAGAGGTTTCGTAGCCGCGGGAAAGCCGCGGCTCCCGTGCATCTACTTGGCGATATATTATCTCGCGATATATATTGTATGCATGCATATTGCCGAGAGAGAAATCGAGCGCGCGAGAGGATCAACGCCGCAATAAATGCGATTAAAATCGTACACAGCGATCGGAATAAAATAACTGCAAAAGGTGGTGAATCATTAACGAGACGAGAGAAATATTTCTCTCGTTGCGGATTTTTTTTTTTTTTTTTTTTTCTACTGCATCTTCAATAATGAATATTCGTGCCTTGATTTGCACGTGTTTGGTCTTTTATTACGTAACCGACTATATCGAGTTTTGTGCCTCTTGCATATTCCGCGCGCGCGCGCGCACGATGCAAATGTCTCTCGAGATGATGTTACACGAGTATGCTGTGAAAATATGTAAAAAAAACATTTATTCCGCTACTTTTCTCAATCGAAAATTTATGAGAGGAAAATTCTCTCGTCATTTCTGTTGTTGTTGAGATTACTCCGTATGAGAAACGTCAACGTCAATCTCGGGAAAGCATCTCGTCTCGCCCTTCTCGTTTTGCAATTCAAACAACCGAAATATCAAACGCGGTAATTTTCTACACAGGCAATATCGCTGAGACATTCAGAGGATATGTATATATATATATATATATATATATATTGCGAAGAGACGGCGATGCTATTATTTAGTTAAATGAGACGGGGAACTGATGCGCGCACAGCATAACAGGAAATTGATAAGACGACGTGAAAGCCCCGTACTGGGTGTGTCAAGCGCGCCACAGTTTTTTTTTCTTTCTCTATCGAAGATCGCGTTGTGAAATATAGAGAGAGATTAAATAGTTTTCGCGTATCGACTCGCGAATCTTCTTCTTCGTGCGAAAAATTTATCTCTGAGATGGAAATGGGAAATTTATTTAAAATATATCACGAGATCTTTCAGAGAAATTAAACCCCCCAATCCAACGCGCCGAGAGGTATAATAAAAACGACACTAACGCGGTTTAAATTTGAAAAACTGACAAAATAACAACGGCGAAAACTAATTATACAAAACAAGAGGGAGTTAAAACATACACGTTGTGTGCGCATATTTCATTCTTAAAAAACGATATGTACAGTGGAATTATCTTGTCTGATCCGTCTAAATCGTCTTTCTCGCTTACACGAGAGAGCGCACACGAGAGCGTGCGAGTGTGTGCGCGCTGAAAATTGCGTTGCGCACCTAAGAAAGTTATTAATTCCTTTTTTTGCGCGAAGAGATGCGCTGGAATATTAAGACACGCGCAGCGGAGGGAGAGTGTGTGTTACAAACTCCCTCCCCCCTTCCTCCCGATAAGGATCTCTCGGAGCGTGTAATCGGAAAATCGTATTTGCGAGCGCGCTGCGCGCATGCAGCGCGGGGTTAATAATCTCAATTGAAATTTTTTACGACCGATCGGCCGCGGCGGCGACGACGCACGTCGATGAGTTTTACGGCGTCGTTTATGGGAGCTAGCGATGAAACGCGATAATCGATCACGATCGTCCTGGGAATCTGATATAATCTTTCGCGCGATCCGACGCGCGCGCGCGCGCGCGAAGAGAACGGCGGTTAGCCGAGGCGTGCAAACGAGAAATTACGACGTCGCGTAACACATCTCACAATTAAGAAAACTCTCTCATCGAAATTACTGTGCAAGAGTGCAACATTACGTTTAAAAGCACTCCGGACATTTGGAGAGCTTCGTTTGGCGAGTAATAAACTGCTATATTGATCGAAAAATCGTAATTTGCTTTCAACAATTAGATCAATTAAAAAAAAACGTTAAGTCGACTTGTTAAACGGCAATTTGAATGGACAAAATGTATAAACTTGCAGTTTGGAGATAATTTTTTGTTTAAAATTTTTTTCAAGCTACTGTGCGAATATTTATTTAAATATTCAAACCGAGCAACGTTTCGAAAACTTCGATAATAATATATTCATTCGATAACTTACAATCACGATGTATGTTTAATTGTGAAGTAACCCCGCAACGTAGAGAAGATAACCACGTTTGCTGCTGCGAGTTTTAAGGTTTTTACGAGCGGTCGCTTCCTACCTGAGCGGAAACTAGGATACACCTATGCATTATCTAAGACCAGTAACAGGACCAAAAGAGAACGAGAAGCAGAATGTGTTGCGTTTTCATCTCGTAGCTACTTTGGCGCCGCTTTGACTCGACAAGAAGATACATCGCATCCAAAATACAAGCTAACCCCCACGTTGTCTCCAACTTTAATCAGACGTTTCTTCCGTTTGGATTGTGTGGGCCGACGCGGCAGAGTCGAGGGAGACTCTGGTCTTTGATGACGTCAAGTTCGCACTCGCTCCCCGTTGGCTCCGTAATGATGCACGCATATTTAACGAAGATGCAAATCCTGATTGGCATTTATTACAGCAACCACCGCAAAGTAATTAAAAATCGACGAAGTGCAAGCTCGAACGAGATTTAAGCTCAGTTCAAAATTTCACGTGACGACTTCGTCGAATTCGCGCGATCAAAGTCGAATTACGTTCTAACAACTTTGAACGATTAGTTTTTTTTTTTTTTTTTTTTGAAAAAAAAATTGCCGATCGATGGATGCTCTTTTGAGAATCTTTTCTCTCGTAGCTTCTGACCTTTAACTTCGACGTTTTTCTTATTCGAAAGAAGCCTTTCTCGTTTGTTTCTTCGCAAAACGACGCTTCTCTTTCCTCCGTTACCTTTTCTCGCTCCGCTCCGCTCCACTTTCGCTCCGAAACCACGCTCGCTTATTTAATTTGCGACAATCAATGGCCGCGGGACTCGCGAAAGACGAGCCTAGGCCAAGAAGATGACTCACGGGAGGATATTTATTGCCAGAGCCGAGAAAATTATCGGCCGTCCGGTTTATTCCGTCCTGCGGGGAAAACAATCCTCGGCTATTGCGAGGTTATTGCGCGTCCCTTTGGCCGCGTCTCTTCCGAGAAACGATCGACCTAATTCCATCCGTCCGTAATGCTCGCGATACGATTCTTCGCGGCGAAATAAAAGATCGAGAAGATCTCCAATGCCAATTATGGCGGTTCCGTTAGGATCTCGAGAAAATTTAACGAAACGAGATTTTTACAAAATCAGCATCGCGTGGCTGTTGCGTAAATCGCGAATGCGAACGATTCGCGAACCGCGAAGAACGGAAGTTTAAATTCTAAAAAATTTCGCCAAAACCGTTTGTTCGTTTGTTTTTAACGCGCGTGATTCTCTCTCTCTCTCTCGCGCGCGCGCGCGTTTGTTGCGATTGAAAATGATATTACGAACCGCGTAATCTTCGCGACGCGTCGCAATTGAGGTTTGGTTCGCATCAAAGAAGTAATCACAATCCATTCGCGCGCGGTCGTTCGCGATTTACCGGCGATGGATTAGACGGATGCGACGCGCGTGACAACGATAACGCGCGTTTTCGTCGCGCTCGCACGCGCGTTCTCACGGGAAAAATTGAAAAGTAAACAATTTCTGTTCGAAAACAAAGGCAAGAAGATTAGTTACCGCGCGACTACCGGCGAAAGGGATTTGCTAAAAAAATATATTTCGTCGATAAAAACTCTCCAGGGAGCAAATTTCTCTCGCTGGTCGTATAATGGCAAAACTTTTTTTTCGCCCCCCTCCTCCCCCCCGTGGCAGACGACACAGCGTGTCAATAAAAGTCAATAGCAACGCGCGCGTCCGGATATATTTAGCAAAATATATCTAATCTGTTTATTTCCACCAAGTCGACCGCGAGAAAGATCATCGCTTACGTAAACAGTCGCAAACGCACTCGTTGTCGCACCGAGTCTCGCATTTAGAGTCGTTCGCTCCTCGGGCTCATAATTCGCGCAATAACCTGGTTAATTACCTAGTTGCTCGAAATTACACAATTGTCTATGTCGCGGCGGTTGTTTGCAGCTACGTCGAATTCGCACATGGTTTCCGCGGAAATGCGTGAAACCATTCTGAATTGCGTGCGCGCGGCCATTTTCCGTTGCGCGAATGCATTTGGCGCGTCGGTAAGTTTGCGAAATTCGCGGAAAGCGAATTTACGACGCGTCACGGCAGGAAACGCGCGCGAAGTCGGAGTGTATTAGAACGGCGCGAATTACTGCAACATTATAAGGCACCGGGGCGTCGTCTCGTCGTTGCTGTCACCTAGTTGAACAATGAATTGTCGTTCGCGGGAAGAGAACGTACCTGGAAGTGACACAATTTTCGACGCATTATCAGCAACCGGCTTTTTTCGTTGCGCGCGAGAAGCGGAAAAGAGTGTCGTTGACAGAAAATTGCATTTTAAAAAGCTACGTTTGGGGGTGGCGTTTATCACGAAAGAAACACTCGCTCCCCCTGCTGCCCGTGTGTGTGTGTGTCTTGAAAAAAAAAACAAAAAGTTCTTTCAAGAGAAAAAGAATGAAAAAACTTGAAATCTAACGATAACGATTTTTAGTCGAGAATTTTTGCAAGTTCGCGCTGTGATTGATTGATTTAATGTAGAAAATTTATCACACGTGATGGAGAATTTATTTTATTCAATATAGAATTTATTTCGTATGAAATTTTGCACGCAAAAAAAAAACATAAAATAATTTTATATCAAGCAACAATCAGTCACGCTACGAATTGATGAAATATAGCTTCTATTGTTCTTGAAGTTTGATTAATTCGTTGAAACATTTTTTAATCAATTTCTTTTTGTATTAAAAGACGATCGATCACAAAAGAAACAAATACAGAGCGATGTAGCAACGTTTTCTCGATTAATTCCTGATATCCGAGTTATGTCTCGTTAAAGTATCGCGCAGATAGGCTCTGATGACTTATCCGTTCGGACGTCACCGTCGAGACGGCTCGTGCGCAACGGGAAAGAAAAAAAAAAAAAAAAACGACCCAATAAATAAACCAACGGACAAGTCTCCGAACTAACGGGGAACGGCCGTTAGATGTAACGACTGTCATTTTCCAGAGCTTTTGAGACGCGATCGCGCCGTTTTGCGCCGTCTCCATTTTTTCCAGCTGTCCGTTCCTTTGAGAACCTCATGCTCCATTACGCGATCCGGCAATTTGCATAACAGAACAGAGCGATATTGACAGTCCGTGAAATATAGCGTGCGTGATCTAACAATTTGCTTAACAAAGACTGTTGTTGACATTTGACGTGTGCGTTGGAGGAAATAATAATGCGGTAATAAAAAACAAAAAAACAAGTGCGGGCGCATACGGGCGCACCCACCCACGCGCACACAAATTGAAATAATCAAGTTCCGCATCCGAATATCGGAGTTTCCGCGTCGCGTCAAGAGCGCGGAAATTCTGTTTCTCTCGTGTTTATGTTTTTTTTATTTTAAATAAACAAATTGCGCGCGACAGTCATCTGTCAACGAGCGATACGAAACGTAATTGCGGATGATCGACAAACCGTGAAAGACAACGCACAAGGGCAAAGTGTTCTCGAAGACGCGATTCGCCGTGCGTCCTCGCGATTGTTGCGGAGCGCGACAAAAAACGATCTCGCCGCAAATTGCCGCGACCGCAACAGTAGCCACGTTTCCTTATTTCCGCGATATTCTCACATTCCGGCATTCGCCCGAGTTGTGCCACCCACGTTTATTTCGTGATTTATGCGAATTCTTTGCGCGCGAATCGCCGGCCGCGGAAATGGACCATGAATGATGCTGCGCGCGCGCGCGCGCGCGGTTTTGCTTTACGCGATGAGAAGTCGCGCTCACGCGCAATAAATAAATTTCGTCTCACACCAGAAGGAGAAAACGCGAACGAGATCGGTAAGTTTGCAGAAACGAAGAAATAAATTTTGAAACGGAATGTAATCTCCACGTTTCGAGACAAAAGAGAGTTCTGTGTGTGTGTGTGTGTGTGTGAAATTCGCGAGAGCGCGCGAGAATTTGTCTTTCGAACGTACCTGGTTTGAGACTGTTCCGCGACGCGGGGCTAAATTTATAATCTCCATTTAAAGACGGTTTTCAAGCCGTCTAATTGCGCGGATTATGACCCAGAAAATGACTGTAGCCAAAGCTATTTTAATGGTCGTAGACTAAATACGCTTTCGACGCCGAAAGTTGTCGTTTTACGTAATCCCGCGCGGGGTTTTCGAAAGAAATCGCGTGAAAAATTTGTTGCCTTGCGCAATCGCGTGGTTTTTGTTTTTTTTTTCTTGCGTCAAATATGCGAAACTTACCCGCGATGCCTGTTATGTTTTTATAGCGCGATATTTTATTCCTATCGGGAATAAAAAAAAAAAAAAAAAACATTACACCGAATAAATAGTGTTGTAACACGTGAGAGGTGAGGTTATAATCAATACCTACCTCGAAGTGCGGCTTTTGCAGCCGCAAGAATGCGGATGCTGCGGCGCGCATATCTCAGATTTTTTTTCTCTCTCTCTCTCTCTCTCTCTCTCTCTGAATTTTCTCAAAACGCAAATTCGACGCGCGCGGCAAGCGATCACACATTTCAGGATTTTAGCTGTCGCGCGAAAATCACACAGACGGGACGGAGTTTTCGTTCGAAACGCGCGAGGAGAAGAGGAGAGAGAATAACACAGAGAGAAAAACGCGTCTCTCTGCTCTCTCGCGCACCGCGCGCGCTTCTCCGTGCTGTCTCGGTTGTTTCCGGCGTCTCTCGGCGTTGCTCGCGAAACGCGTCGAGACGGACCTACTCCAGTCGAAAGCTGACCGTCGCGCGTGCGAGACCGTTCGCGGGGACAACTCGGTGACAATTGCGAGAATCCTCGTTCGATCGTTGGAAATTTTTTGCGATTGTCGCACAGAGAGAGGAGGTTAGGTCGATCGAGAGACGAGAGATCTCGCGCGATTTCTTCCCATCGGAGGGCGTTCGTTTTGTTGACCGGGGGGGACCGCGACCGGTCGATCGATCTGCCACCGGCTCTCGTCGCCGACATCTGTCAACCCCAGCTCGAAGCAATTCGAGGACTATATCTGCTCGAGGAACAACAAAATTGCTCGTCACATCGAAGGAAACAGGAGCTACGTGGGCGGAATTTAATTAAACATTAGACGTTCGCTTTGTGCGTCAAAGTGTGCGCGCGCGGAAAGGCCACGGCGGAATAAACATTGGAACACAGGACGCGGTAAGGTCGAAGCCGCGCGACACCTGTCAGTCGCATTTGTCAACTAGCTGTCAAACAACTCTGAGGATTCTGAGTCGCGTCGTTTTTGAACGAAAGATGTGAAGTCGAAAAGATTTCGGGAGTAGTTAAGTTGCGCGTCAAGAGGACATCTCGTCGAAATCTCGTCTCTCGTTGCTCTCGAGACGCGCGAGGGGGTGACAGCCACCCCCAAAGTGAATTGAACGAACGAGCGAGCGAGCGAGCGTTTAATTCGGCCAATTCAAACCTTGTTTTGCACGGCGTCGTCGTCGTCGTCGTCGTCGTCGTCGTCGCGAAGCAGATCGTCTAGTTGTCGCATCTCTGTCGCTTCTGGCGTCAACGTCGAAAGTTGAGTGACCGACGTGACTCACGAAATAACGAGTCATCCTCCAGTTGCGGCGATTGTCGCGTCGTGTGTGTGACCGCACATTGCTCGCGGTCTCTTACAGAGCGTCGAGAAAACATCATCGATATCCTCTTATTAACACATGAGCGATCGTATCTTGCGACAGTCCGGGATTAAATTACGGCAGAGATAGTCTCTCTCTCTCTCTCTCTCTCGACTTTGGGATCTCTTAATCGCTGACGTGTGTTGCGTTATTCGTTCACGCGCGTCGGTAGAATCGGGATCAGTTTAAATCGAAAGGTCGTATCACGTACAATAAACGTACAAAGAAGAAGAGAGAGAGAGAGAAAAAGAAGATTCGATTAAACGCGTTTTTCGTCTGTGAGCAAAAATTGCCTGAAGAAGAAGGACCTTTCGTCACGATGAAAGAAAACAGAAATTCTTAGAAGAATTAGCGCGTCTCTCTCGTACAATCGCCGCATATCGAATCGCGACCTTTGACGATCATTTCGACGATCGTTTTTTCTCCGAGAAAACAATCTGGTGGCGTCAAGATTGGTTAAGAAGAGAACAAGAGAGAACTGCCGAGAGAGAAAAGCGGTCGGTGGTCACGTGGCACCTGTTACGAAGCGATTCGCGGTGCGGAGTACGAGCGAGTTCCCGTCGCGGATCAGCGTGTCGGGCGTCAGGCGTTCGCGTGAGGATGCAACTCGGCGCGGAGACGCGATTTTGTTGGCTGATTCTGGCGATAGAATGTTGACGGCCCGATCGGGGCCTCTCGGGCTCGGCGTGCCGCGAACCCTGGGGCCCGCGGATGGGAGCGATCATCTGTTTCTTTTGCCGGAACGCGCCCTCGTCATGGACAGCACCCACCTGCGACAGGATCTCGCCGGTCTGGACTTCAACCTGCACCTGAATCTACTGCACACCGCGCCCCGTGGCAACGTCTGGCTATGTGAGTGTTGTGACGCGCGTTCGTTTTCGAATGATCTTCATTCTTCAAATATTTTGTCATTCAGAAAAAACATTGGGATTTAAGATCGTCGTTATTAAATTAAAATCGTTTGGCATTAACATCTGCACTAAAAAAAAAAAAGAAAAAAGCAAATCAAGAGAGAAAATCTTATTTAACACTAGACCATTCAGAACTGAACGTATACTCTTTTTTATTAAATTCAAATCAAGTTTTGACGGATATTTGAAAAAAAAAAGTTTATTAGTTCTTAATTTCTTTCAATATCTAAATAATTAATTACCAAAGAAATAAGCTTTGAGTTGCAACGATTGTTAGTACGTCGAAGTTAAACAAATTCAAAAAACTAGAGTCGTCGTAAAAAACCATCTTAATAATTTTTATAATTCGAAATAAAAAGTCGCACAGAAAAAATCCGTCATTTTGATTACAAGATTAGTTCATAATTTATTTCCGCAAGCGGCAATCGAAGATTGTCAATCAAATATTCGTCAATGGTTAAACTAAACTTTAATTCTAAATTGTTTTTCATTTAAGGGCTTGTTATTATTATTATTACTAAATTATTTTTTAACTCTTAACGAGGTAAAGAACAGAATCCACCAACAAATTACCGCGAACTTAATTACATTTTTTTTTTTTTTTTTTCTTCAATACGTCTAATGTAAAACTCGTGTGCGTTCCGCACACCACACCTTTGTATCACGTACGACCTTTCGTACAAGAGAGAGAGAGAGAGAAACAAAGCTTCTTCTGTCGACGATAAAATACCACGCAAAGAGATTCTCATATCGTATTTCTCGGTACTTTATTATCTCTCGTAGACGCGCACCACCTCGGCGACGTCGAAACGAGACGTAAACCGTAAACACGGTTTACTTTTCTTCTACAGTTTTTCGTGCGTTTGACAGTTGCAATGGTCTGATAGAACTCGCGGTGTGTCTCGACGATGGGTATTTTTCTTCCGCGAAAAGCCGCGATACTTTTTACTCTCGCTCTCGCGGGTATCCTCGGCAAGACAAAATTGTGACCGTAGAAAACTGGAAAAGAATCGCACAAGAGAGAGAGAGAGAGAGAGAGAGTTGTAGCTGTTTTTATCGCGAAAAAGTTGTCGGAGAAAAGACATAAAACAAAAAAAAAAAAATATCAGAACATTACAAAAAAAGATCGCGATCTCGGAAAAAGAAGAAGCTTAGTTCCGAAACTTCACGTCCGTAAAGAAATATATATACACAGAGAAAGCTGAAACGGATGCGCCGCGAAATGATCGCCAATTAAGTGCCTTTTTGCCGCTGAAAACGCGAAAAGGAATATACCGTTCTCGATTATAACGCCCCGTCATCGCGTCTTTATTTACGATCGCATAGGTAGGTACGCGATACGATCGTTAATTTGATGAACGAAGATTTTAATTAACACAAATTGGCGCATTTGTTTGCCCCGCGCGACATATCGCGGTCGGTTTCTTCCGTGTCTCTACATATATTAGATACGCGAAATAGATACTCGTATGTATCATAATTTTGCTTGACGATAATTGGAGCGGGGTAAAGAGAAGAATTAATTAATACACCAAACCATACACACTACCGACGTGTGTGTTGCGTTGAACAAACGATGCAAATTTTTTCTGAGAAACATTTTTGTATTTTACGACCACGCGTTAACTGTAAAAGTTTTCGTTCTGAACGCGGATAGTTTCCTGTGAGAAAATCTTTCTCTGTTATTACCGCGCGCGCGTGTGTGTGTGTGTGTGTGTGTGTGACGAGAGACTCCGTCTGTTACATTACGTTTACGAACGTGTAAAAAAAAAATCTCAACTAGAGAGAACGCATTGTGCAGTTCTTGAAATAAAAATGTTAAGTACTCGTCAAATATGTGCACGGAAAAAAAAAACAAAAAAGAAAAAACAAAACAGTTTCGCTATTATACGACCGGCGAGAAAAATTTGTAGAGACTATTGAATTTTGGTTTCGGTCAACGTAAACGCGTTCTTTTGTTGTTTGGCAAAACAACAAAATAGAGATTCGGCGAAGTTTTCTTGCCGATCACACGTGGCCAATCACTACATTTCTTGCTGTTCCAGCAAATCTTGTTTTCCGTGTAATAACAACTATTATTTTGATTATACGTATTACATGTATACAAACACAAAAAGAGCATAATGAAGATACTAATATTGGTACATGAAGTTTTCAATTATTTCGCATTATATTAACGGTGTATTTTCTATTTGGCGCTTGATGTCGAGCGTGAAATGACGCGTGACGCTTTTAATGCTCAGAAATTTGTGGAAAATGTATATCAGACTGACGATCGCGTGTGTGTGTGTGTGCGCGCGCGCGCGCGCGCGAGTCGGTGTATCCTAAGGAAGAACGTTAATAGAAGACGTATTAAACCGTCGTAGAAGAAACATTCTCTCTGTCTCTTTCTCTCTCTCTCTCTCTCTCTCTCTCTCTCTCTCTCTCTCTCTCTCTCTCTCGCACTCGCGATTACGGAAAAGCCAAGAAATTCTTACGATTTTGTATCTATCAGCATGCACCGCGTTATTACGGTTTTTTGCAAAGGACAGTTAAAATTCACGGTATTATTATCTGGTGCTCGTTCGTAGGAAAAAGAAGGATGTTGCGCGTCCTCTTTTTCTCCCGGGATGAGAAAAATGACTCGTTTTGCTCGTTTTAATTGCAACAACCGTCCGTCTCTTTCCATCTGACGGCATTGCGAAGATTTATGAAATCATTCCCCGGGATATGTGTGCCTTTTCTTCTAAAGCACTCGGATTACTCATATAGTAGACCGTGACCGATTTGATACACACAATTGCCATGCTTGTATCTTTTTTCTCTTTCTCTCTCTCTTTGTGTGTGTGTGTGTGTGAGAGAGAGAGAGAGAGAGTTTTGTTTCATTAAAAACACGCAAACCGCGTGAGAGACGCGGCATTGACAGGCAGCAGATTAGAGGAATCTTTGAAAGCTGAGAATATTCTGAAAATATACAAAGATTCGACAGTCTTTGCGAGACGGAAATCTGAAAGAGATCGTGTTATTTGGTCCAAAAATAAAATACCAGTTAATTCTCGGAATTGCGCGAATTTATGCAACACAAGCGACCGAGCGCGAGTCATTTTGACCTTTGGGGAAGATTTTCGTTATGGGGGGCGATTGATAAGTAATCGAAACGACGTATGGACAGTGTACCGCATTGCTGTTTTTGACAACGACAAGTTTAATTCTTCGAAAAAACAAATGTCAAACGCATACGTACACACAACACATTGAGAGAAAATATTCATTACAATTTACATTTTGTCCGAGCATTTTGCAATTTTGAACGAATATATAGCGACCGAGTCGAAACGAACGCAACGTTTCTCGCAACTCTCCTCGCGTGACGAGACACAATAGAAAACGAAACATGAAAAGGATCGAGCAATTCATTAGAAGAAACATTGAAAAATATATGTATTAGTTAAATTCTGTTTGATATCTTTTTGTATTATATTAAGAATTTTGTGTGTTCCGAGACACTCGTAAAACACAAAACTGGATTGCAGAATTTACAAGCTTTCGCGCGGCACCGCGATTATTCCAGTGAATTTGCACAGGTGTCATGAAATTATTATTATTCCGCACATCTCTCTCTTTCTCTTTCTCTCACGTGCGTTCTAAGAATACGTGGTATTTAGCCTTGCTCCGATACATTCGCGCTGGCACTTTCGAATATTCGAGCGGGACCGTGCGCACAGGACGAAACAATTTGCAAAGAATTATTTCACGCGATCCGCGCGATCGCGAGTTCAAAATATCGGGCGTGGAGCAAACACTTTTGTCACACGAAACTCGTGAAAAACGCACTGTTTGTGTGTTACGTTTGTGTTGAAACTTTGTTTCAACCACCGGCCATTTTTTCGCGAGAGAATTAATTAGTTCTACGTGCTGCGGCGACTTTAATTAAACATCACGTTAGAAGTATTGCCGAGTTTACAATAAAAAATATGACTTCGAGATATTGCGCGAAACTCTGAAATAATATTCGCGAGTGCAATTCTTTGATGCATTTTATGAATGCATAGCGACGAGATCGATACTTTTGTGATAATCGTTTCTTTCACGATCGTCGCTCGCAAACAAGACTGACGACGATCAAATGACAGCTATACATACACATGTTCATCCGAAAGTCGCGGTTTTTTAATCGAGGTGAGTGCTTACTCGCCTCGCGCACAAGACAAGAGCCTCCGTGAATGCCTCTTTTGCATCGTGAAATTGCACCGATAACGCCTAAATAACATGTTCTAACAATGAAAAGAACACAGCTTGTCATGTGTTCGCGAGACATTTATGCGCCTGTGCGCCGCAAGCCAAGCGCATGTTTGCGTCTGTTACGCCACTCGATTGACACCGATGGAAAGTTAAGGTCGCGGTGGGGAAAAGGTGTCGTTTTCGTCGTCGAGATAAGGACATGTATGCAAATCCGTCGTTCACGTGCGCCGAGAGAAACAAATCTCCTCTTTTCTCGAGCGAGAAATAAGTTTCTCGCACGTGCGAGATCGAATGAATAATTCAAAACAACAGAATAGCAATTTACGAACGAGAAAAAAAAAAAAAAAAACTGTAACCCACACACGTAATTGTTTTGTTCATTAATCATGTTAATGCGAGCTCTATTTTCGCGCGAAGTAGATTTCACAGAGATACGTACGTACGCCCGCCCGTCCGCCGCAAGTAATTTAATGAAAAACCTTGCATCGTCATTATTATCACACACGAGCGCGCACGAGACTTGTTTGCATCATCGCGATTACTTCACGACGCAATACCGGCGCGCGTTTTGTTCTCTCACATATCGCGCGCGAAAAAACTGTCCTTAACGATCGCGGAACCTTGGCGCTTTTTGACATCTCTCGTGCGCGAAATGAGAATTATTGGAGTGACGCATTTTTGTTTATTTTTTTTCCTCGAGAAGAGGACATCGAAAACTCGTCCGACACGCGTCCGGGTCGCGTTCACTTGCTCGAATTTCACGTGATTTTCTCGAAAATTTTTTATTTCGTTCTTGGACACGCACACACACACACATACACACACACAGTTTATTCCGGTCGATTGAGTTCCAGGTTGTAATCTGACCAGACCGACGGTGTAATCCGATCGCGTTTCGTTGTCTAATTGCTCCGTTCCGGAAGGTGATTTGTTGCGAGAACGAAAATCGGGAGCGCGTTCTCTCATCGTTCAAGATTAATGTCGCCCCCGATAAACCGCGCAAAACGTAACGATTCATCGGTGTACCAGTTTTCTTTTTTCTTGACGGCGACGTATGGTGACGCGCGCGTACGTATATGCTAACGAGACGAATATTTTTTCTCTTTCGGCCAAGTCTACTTCCGCGATCAAGACTAATGGCTTGAGACTCGGTACGTTGTTTGCGATAAGCGGCGCGCATACGCAAGTGTGTCACGGTTATTAAAAGCTTTCACGGGTGAGACACGGCCGGTCGGAGTAGTTGAGGCGTAATGGAGTCAGATCTATTTGGTGTCGTGCGATATATATATTTTTTTTTCTTTTTTTTTTTTTTCAACCACCACTTTCAATCGCCGCACAATTTCTTTATTCGCGTCGCACGTGTTCCGCGGTACCAAGACGGATTCTCTCGCGTCGTCTACATCAGATTTTTTCTCGAACTCTCGTTTCTTTTTTTTTCTTCTTTTTTTTTCTTTTTTTTTTTTTCGGTAAAACACAATTAAAAGTTTGAGAGTCGCGGTGTGTGAGATAAAAAAGAATTTGCGCGGGAAACGACGAAGGCGTTTGGAAAGTTTCATCGTTGAAGCAACGTGGCTTGTGGTAATACGTAAGCTTATTGCAACGCACATCTGACGCCAAGTGCTGAAAGTATTACATTAACAACTGGAACAATCCTAAATCCGTCAAAATAACGAACTTTTTACTTCAAATTAGAAACAGAAATTTTTCGAGTAATTTTATTACGAGGAAACAATCAAGTGTGAAATATAAAAAAATCTTTGGAACTCTTTTCTTAATTGATTGCTTATAAATATTAAAAGAAATTAAAGATAACGAATAAAAACGTTTTTTTTTTTTTTCGTCAAATTGACGGATGAAACGGAGATACGGCGCATTCGACCCTGCAAGGGGGAAAAAAAGTCTTGTCATTGTATGACCAGCGGGAAAAATTTGTGATTTTGTTTCGCTAACAAATTGTTTTTGTTGGCAAAGCGATAAATTTAACACAAGTGGCAAATTGTTCTCGCTGGCCGTGGCAAGCTAATCTTCTTGCTGTTCCGACCAAATTTTTGTCCACGTAATTGTGTGTTCTCTAGTGTTAACGTCAATGGCCGAAGAAGTTTACTCTTATGTCTGTTATGTACAAGTACGTTTCTCGTCATATTTATGAAATTTAATACCGTGCTAATGATATCCCGCACAAAGTCACGCTTTAAATAATTACATGGAACATCGTTCTCACGTTATATTGAACTACATCGACGCGCGCAGGACGAGATTGTAATTTGAACTGAATTTTGTAGCTAATGAAGTGAAGCGACGTAACTCACACACACACAGACACATACTCAGATTACTCAGTGACCACACCTTGTGAAGCGGGGTCTTTGTAATTATGCGTGGGGAAACGCGCGAATTGACCACCGATCGAGTCTCGTTTTCTCTCTCTCTCTCACACTCACAGTTCGGAATCACGTGTCTCGCGACACAAAATGCATAATCGACGTGTGTATATGTAACAAGGTAAACTCGCGCCCGGGTTCGTCTTGTTGGACAATCGCGTTACGGCTTTTGTCGATGTGGAAACTTGAACCAAATTGCGCGATCCATCGATTCGATTATTCGACGACTCTAAAACGAGCGACTAATTTACATCGTAAATGTGATTCGATCGGATAATGTTTCCACATCGCTTGTAAAGTGAAACGAGATGCAAATTGACATCTAATGACAAATATTAACGTTGTTAAAGC
The DNA here is from genome assembly GCF_002006095.1 of Pseudomyrmex gracilis. Taxonomy (NCBI): domain Eukaryota; kingdom Metazoa; phylum Arthropoda; class Insecta; order Hymenoptera; family Formicidae; genus Pseudomyrmex; species Pseudomyrmex gracilis. The sequence goes on from NW_018020632.1 coordinate 821,216, forward strand.
AGATCGTCAATTTTTGCAATTCGATATTTTTTGCGCACCTAGTTTTTTTTGGTCACTCATTAATTTTTTTTACTTCCCTTGCGATATCCGAAATAGAATCAATTATTGACAATTGAATTCAGTGCGATCGCGCGCGCAGAATCGAGGTCTATATATCTGTCTACTTGTGTATAAGCACACAATAGTCTGTTGTGTTTTGACAGTAACGGGTTTATATGAGGATCGCCGGCGCATGAATCGCAACTTAACTTAAACGCGCGAGAGGCCTTTCGCACATGCGAATTTGCGTTTCAGCTTTGCTCGCGCGATGACTCGATGATAGAATCACAGAGATATTTAACGGTCGATAAAACGCCATCCTCAATAGCGACATGGGGTGACATTAGGTTTCTCTCGATGCCTCGTAAAGAGAGAGAGAGGGACGATCCTCGAGAGTATCGAGAGAGGCGGCCGCACAAAGGCACTGCTGTTCATTCTCCGAGAAGCAACCTATCGATCGATTGATGCTACACCGCTGAGGATGTGCAGGGTGTGCGCTAAGAGACGTTCCTAAAAGGAAAATCTCGGTCTATAATTATCGTTTTAATGGCCGATGATTAGATTTTTTTTTTTTCCCGAACACGTGCTTCCAAGCCGCGTCTGGCCAATCTGTCTAACGCGCGAATGGCTCGTATATTAATATTAAATCGCGTTTGATTGTGTATAATTGTCAGATCAAATTTAAAACCATTACTTTTGAAACAACATACGTGGCGAGTATTTTTTTTTTTTTTTTTTTTTATCTCAATGTGTATGCAGCTTCTTCGAATTTTATAATTAGGTACTAGACACAAAATGCGCGCTTTTGACACTAGAACAATCAAACCCACAAAAGTGACGGATTTCAGAAATGCAATCTGTTTGCAAGAAACGTCAAAATGTTGTGAAATATTAAAAATCTCTTATTTGTTGTTAATTAATTGTTTAAATGTTAAAGAAATTAAAAATAACAACAATCAACACGGTTCTGATATTTGAAGAGGTTGTTGATATTTGAAGAAGCTCTGTTTTGAGGAAATCTGTCTTCGCAATTCGTACTCGCGCGTGATATTACAAAAACACAAATGACATTCTGCCGGCACGCGTTATTTATTTATTTTCGCGCAAAGCGCGTGGTCACTGCCAAAAAGTGCGAACAGAGAGAGAGAGAGGGATATAATGGTGCGCGCACCAGCTCTCATCGGTCGTTATCGCGGTTTATTGTCTCGGGGGCAAAGACGGCTCGGCGGCTTATCCCTAGAGATTATCTCGGACTCTGTCCGTTATATTGGCTACCGTGTAATCGACTGCTGCACCGCGAACGAACGAAAAGAAAATCGCAGCACAGAGCCTGTTCGCGAATCCTGCGAAGTCACGCCGCCTCAATCGCGATAGAAACTTCTCGCTACCGCGTTTTATTCCCCTAGAAATCTGCAATAGCTTTTTTTTTTCGAACTGTTGCGACAAAAGGTGGTGTTGCATCAATTTGAATTTTTATTACACCATAAAACGTCATAGAAACGAAAGTTTGTGAATATTAATGAATACCAGGAATAAAGTGCACGCAGGTTACACGTCATCCTGAAGTGTTTAACAAAAAACAGAAACACACACACACACACACACGTAAGATAAGATATCAAATATATATGTTTGATATATTTTATGGTGGTTTCTAATATTGTATCAAGTATTTTATTTTTTTTTTTTTTGCAAGAAAGAATCGACTACGTCAATGAGCTAATCGATCGAGAGAATTTCGCGAGATGCAATTGTAAAAGAGTTTCCTCGTTCGTTGTGTTGAACAATGAGAAAACGTTACTGCTACCACGACCGGATCTCCGCTTGCTTTCATTTCCTTTCGTTTGGTATCACCGCGATTTGTTGTCTTACTTCGCAAGCTTACTTTGACATGAATGAACCGCAAATGGATAAAGCGTTTCTCGAACTAATGGTTTTCCTCGAGCACTCAGCATAAGTTTCAAACAAATACAACTCGACAAACACATTTACGTAAAGATATTTAGAGAACACACACACAGAGACCAAGCTCTTCCCAGAATCTAATTAATCCAAATTTTGTTTATTTTGCGAATTGGCTCGTTAACTCTCCAGCGCGAGAACGTGAATTATTGTTATTGCAGAGATTTATAATACAATCGAATCGACAAGTATTATTTCTGTATCTGATTATATAGATGGATGGATGGATACATATTTGTTTATTTATTTATGTAATTATTTATTTAGAGAGATAAGATAAAAGCAGATAAATTCAAAGAAGGTAAATCGAATAGTTTACATATATGAGATGCAAACCAGGCGGTGAATTTTGTTTAAATTGAATTTAATTCAAATTTTCGCGTGTTAATTAATTTACGTGTAAACATATTTAAAATATATACATATTTTTTATATCTTAATTTATTATTTATAAATTTTATCCTTATTACAAATATAGTTTTTATTATATTAGAGAAAAATATTTTTTTTAAAGAATATATTCGCATTTACATGTATATTGGCACTTTGTATCGAGCTGAGAAAGACTTAACTAAACGTAAATTAAGTTAATTTTAAGTAAAACCTTCGCGAGCTTTATTACCGTGAGCGCTTTCTGGCGAAAATTTCAAATTAGCCGCAGAGCCGGCGGTTTTAGACCCGACAATGTCTCGTCTCTTAAATGCGGCGGAATACTTTTGTTCGCAACGAGGTTGAAAAAGCGCGCCGACAAGTGTCCTCATTAAGAAAAAGCCACTTGACACCCCCGCCTTGTCTTTCTTCCATGTCGGATTCGCGAGACGCTCTTGCGAGAGAAAGTACGTATATATATATATATATATATATATATATATATGTGTATGTCAAAGCTTCCCGATGCGTAACTAACATCAAGCCGCGGGTTACGTGAATTCGATCGATCGCTCTGAGGAGAGCAATTGGCACTCTTTCAACCGCATCCGTAAACGCGATCGCTCCGTATAAAAATGCGATTTCGTTCCCTCGAGCGCGAACTTATCGCGAATATCACGAGCACCGGATTGTATTCCGGAGTATTGGATGATCGGAAAAGTTTCGATGGATTTCGCGATAAAAAAAAAAAAAAAAAAAATATCGAATATAATCTTTATCAAAAACGATTTAGAAGATTAAAACTTCGACAGTTTTATTTGTTTTTTTTTTTATTTTATTTTTTTTTATTTTTATCAAGGAAACCAAATACAAATGGACTGGTTGATATAAATGACATAACGTGAGGTTTAGAAGGGAAGAGAAAGAAATATCTTGTTATTAGACACGGACTTGTTTATTGGTAATCGTCGTCGAGTTTGTTTCACCTTTTCGCTTTCGAATGTCCGAAGCAAATGTTACACAAAATTGCGACGTGCGCGTTATAATCGCTTGCGAAATGCGTAATTTGCGAGAGGATTAACGTACAATATATACGATGTGACTTGGAAGCGAACCGCGTCGAATGCACGACGAATGAACGAGGTATTGTCGAGAAATTCTTTTGGGTTTTGTAATTAGATCCTGCTTGAGACATCGTGAGTGGAAAACTTTCATCTCGATGCCGCGGCTTATTACGACGCGATGATTTATGAATAGCGTACGAGATAGCGCGTTTGCGCGCACAACGTAATTTATAACGGAACCGAATCTATCTTCGCGTATGTTCGAACGGACAGGATAGTTAACACAATGGAGTGAAAGAGAGAAAGAGAGAGAGAGAGAAAGAGAGAGAAAGGTACTCCGATCGTTAATTTGTCTCTAACAATAAACTTGGCGAAGATATGTTCCAAAAAAAAACTAGCTTTGTAACTCGACAAATATTCGTTATCGAACTTTTAAGCTGTTGTTTGGTCGACGATAAGAAGAACTCAATACCTCCCTGAGGTTCTATTATTGGCTGATAAGTTTTCAACTTCACACACCTTATCAAATAACTTCTCGTTGTTGGCGTTAATTAAATCTTTGATCGCCAAGTAAAGCCAAGTTGTAAACGATCTGCGATTGTATCACTGGTCGGACGTTTATTTAAAAAAAGCATTAGAAATCATTATAAGGCAATTTTATAGATAAAAATACTTTATATATATCATGATTTACAAGAATCGATATTTAGAAAATATTTATAAATATATTTTAAAAATACTTGAAACACATCTCGAGAGAATTGTCATGTTTAATGTTGACATGCTTAATGACGTTTTTTTTTTTAATATTATTGTTCGGCCGTTGGTGTACCTCGAACACTGCTCGACAACTTGTTATAACAATAATTCGATTTAAATAAATATTATACCAGCAAATAAGGTGAGAAGGTGATTTAAAGGAAGAAAACTGTTCTGCAAAAAAGATTGAAATTTGTTTCCATATCGGTACACGTGTTACACGAGCGTGTATAACATTTAATTTCTTCGCACTATATCGCGCACTTTCGAACGACGCAAATCATCGTCGTTTGCGTATAATCGCGTTGAATATTATACGGAAAACAGTTTTCGTTGCATTTCCGGAGTCAGGAGAATTTTGTTTGAAATGCTTTTGGCAACTTGCAATAACGATGTTCTTCAATTTAAACAAATATATTAACGAATACGTAAGAAGGCGAGTTAAAGAAAGAAAACGTTTCTGCGAAAGAGTAGTGATATTTATGGTTGTACGTGTGTTTGGCTGCATTACACGAGCGTTTAACATTTAATTTCTTCATACCTCGCGCACTCGAATGACGCAAATCGTGTCGTTCGTGTGTGTGTGTGTGTATGTGTGCAATCGCGTTGTACGTTGAATATTACAGAGAACAAATTTTTTTTTGTATTTCTCGAGTCGAAAGAATTGTGTTTGGAATTCGAGAAATTGGCTTGTTACCTCTCCAGAAAAGAGAACACTTTTTTCGACGGGATAATACACCGAAATCGATCGTTATGGCCACTACAAACTGGTAAAAAGATTCCGGTCGGTGATCAGGAGAGAGAGAACCGGTTTCTCTCGGCGGTCCAGCACGTGCCCGATGATGAGGCACGAGGAGGAAGCAAAACATCTTTTCTCAATATACATACACAGCGTGCGTGTGTGTGTGTGTTCACGAAGGTGAATAATCATCAGCAATGTATATTTCTACAATTTTTACAACAACAATAGAACATTTAGAACACATTTTTCGACTTAGTCCGATATTGCTCTCTTCGCAACGCGCTTCGTCTATCGATGCGCGAGCTTCTCGGACAAAAAATGTTTTTGGCTGAGAAACGAGTCGCCCGGCATTCTTCGGTTCATGATCCGTGACAAAATGATTTCTTCACGCGCCCTTTGAATAGACTAGAACACGTCTTAGTTCGAGAAGAAGCAAGGTCGGGATCTCACTTTCTCCGACCCGCTGGTTCTTTCGATTGCGCTGCGCCACATTTTTGTTAACAAAAAAACGTCGCGTTTGTCAGCTCAGCCGAGAGAGTTCGTCTCGAACATTCTTCGTGTCTCACACAAAGACACATTTCTCTCTCTTTCTCTCTCTCTCTCTCTCTCTCTCTCTCACGAATTTCGCATCTATATGAGAAACGAATACTTTCAACGTTCTTCCGCAATAATAGGATGTTGTATTGCGACTGACCAATGCGATTATGGTTTCTACTCGGTGTGTGCGTTTACAAGACGAATTACCGCGGTGTGTGTAGGGGAACAGGGCGGTACAAGAAGATGATCACGCGAAGAACGCAGGTAAAGGCAGACAATCGGCCGCGGTTGTCTCGTCTTTCAGGCGTGTTGTTTAAGGCGCGGGGGCGAGACATCCGCCCACATCGTTGCGAACGAGTTGCGTCGCCGTCGCCGTCGCCGTCGTCGTCGTCGTTGCCGTCGCCGTCGCCGTCGTCGTCGTCGTTGTCGTCGTCGTCGTCGTCATCGTCGTCGTTAGCATTTACATTTTGTTTTTTTTCTACCCTCTCGTGATCAGCAAGAGCTCGCAAAATATCAGCGGTTGTGATTTCAACGTCGGCCGTTGTGTGTTGTCCGCATTGTGTGATTCTGCCGCACGCGCGATTGTACTTGAGAAAATCAATAATCATTCTGAGGCGTCGCTCACGTGTCTACGATATGACTACAATATATATATATATATATATGTGTGTATGTGTAAAATGTCTCGTAGACACGTTTGCGATGGTGAATAGTAAGTGCTCCTTTTCGCGATAAAAAAAAAAAAAAAAAAAAACCGTCTGCGTCGCGTGTAAAAATTTGTATCGCATCTTATTGTGAGAGAAATAATTGATGGAAAATGTTAAAAAATTTAAGAAATACAAGATTATGTAATATTGAAGATTTTCTCATCAGTTTTTTGTGAACAAGTAGGAATCGTTTATGAATATATGTGCGAAGTATTTTTTACTCGTCTCAAATTACGTCAGAGATTAAGATATTTTGTCATTTTTAATTATTTAGTATATCTCCAATCTGCAACATAATTTTGTGTCTAAATATGTTTAAACATTTCTGTTTTTAGGATTACAATGTGCGTGTGCGTGTGTATGCGTGTGTGTATTTTGTCCAGACGACAACGCTTGTGTAAAAGGCGTGTGAAAACGTTCGGAAGACATTTTTCGGACGCCTCCACACGCGCCTTCTGGACGAACGCTGTTGTCTGAGAGATGTACAGGGCGAGTCAAAAGTCTGGACTGATCCGTAACCGCGTATAAGTGTGTCGGTAAAGGTTGCGTTACAGGTTTCTGATTTGCCACGGACGGTAAGAGAATTCTCGTAGACTTTACCGGCGAACAGTAGTTCCTCGATTAATGGTAACCCAGCATTTGTCGGTAATACGGAAATATGTCTTGTTATTATCCGGGGATAGAACGATCGAGTTTGACGGTAATCGCCACCGCGTATCTTCGGTGGAACTATTATCGGGATGTAATAAAATTATTGATTGCGGAATATCGCGCATCAGTAACGCGGATATCGAGACTATTTTGCACCAGATAATGCTCATTGCGCATATTATACATTACAGTATTGTTATCAGTTGTTAACATCAGTTGTTCGGCATTCATAATTGATCAATTAATATTGTTACTGATGTAATATTCATTTTATTATATTTATTCTGCAAGTTCGGTTAAAACCAAATGAACGAATGTTTGCCTCGTCTCGTGCGTCATATGTGTGATTCGTCATTTCACATTTTTTATCTTCCCTATCATTATCGTATTAATTAACGACATTAGGCGTGAACGACATTGCAGCGTTAACACAATATTAGAAAGGGATGAAATAATAACGCGAGGAAATATTCGCTCATAGAAATACCCGACATTGCTTTCTCTCTTTCTCTCTCTCTCTCTCGTCGTTGCGCAATTCCTTCTCTTAATTATGCATAATCTACAGCATCGAGCTAATTAACTGCAATTTACGGCTACCCGATGGGAACACGTTGCGCACTTGTGAAAAACCTCCCCGTCTCTCTCTTTCTCTCTCTTTCGCTCTTTAACGAGTCGAACCACGCGTATGTATAGAGAAGGGAGGGAGGGGAATCCTTCGTTCTTTCTCTCATTTTCATTTCGCTTCCAATGCGATTACTGCCAACACTGCGCTTTCACAAAACTCAAGACTCAACCGCACTTCTTGACCTGATCTCGTTAGCAAGTCTCGAGTGTCGCGCGACGAATGATATTAAAATTTCTACCATACCAGAGTGAATTTTGCAACGCGAACTGTGTTTCTTATTACAAGTTTTCTTAACTCACCGCACACTTCGAACGGTGTTTTTCTCAGTTTATATCTGGGCCTTTAGTTCTTTCATCAGATTATTCTTATTTTTTTTTATTCCATAATTAAGTAAGTAGGTTACGGTGTTGTGGTACGCGGAAATTCTCACGCGCTCGTTAATTTGTGAGTTTTCCGCTCGCTGCTCATCGCTGCGAGTTTGATCAAGTTATGTAATTTGTTCTCAAAATAACGGAGACGAGAAACGACTTGTGCGTACGACTTGAACGCAACTTTTTCGCGACGAAATCACTCGCTCTGATTTTGTTTCCGATCGATGGAAAGAAAACGACAGGAAAGATTAAACATATCGTTTATAATATTAAAAAAAAAAAAAAAACCCATCGGTTTACAACATTGTTGCGCAAATCTAATGATTGTAAAACGAGCTGCAATTACCGGAACAAACACAATTTTCCAACAAATTTCAATTTCGTGCTACTTAGAGCGAATCAAGCAACCAATCTAAAGAGGAATGCGCAGGAGTGAAAGATTCTCCTCCCGCCAAGGACTCGCGCCAATCTTGATTATTTTTGCAGATGCCTCGAGTGATCTCAGTCGAATGTTTCGAGATATGTGATGGGAATGCGCACACGCGTATTTTATGTTTTGCGACATGCGTCCGAACGACGGAATTTCCCGGCGCGGATATTTGAGCGAACGATTTTCCCATACGATAGTTTTTTTTTACCAGCGAGTTTCGAAGAAAATATTAGGAAAATCGAAAAAAAAAACACACGCCGCATTGTCTGTGAAAACCACTGTGAGAAACCACTGTGAACGGCGACTGCACTTTGCGGCGTGCTAATTAAGAGTGCAAGCTCTCTGCGCAACAGTGAGAAACAGCTCCGAGTAATCTCGTTCGTCTCTCGCGAGTTTTGAATTTAAACAGAATTTCACATGTACTTTTTTGTATAAACTATTTATTTTTGTGTGTACACCTTCGCTTTTTCGTGTCGCGCACGCGCGCGCGTAATTATGGCGATAACGTGTTATAAAAATTATGTGCGAATCTCCGATCCATCTCAAATCTCAAGGAGACAAAAAATAATTCGAGTTTTGAAACTTTTATAAAATATTTCGAATCACGGAGAAGAAACATTCGACTTTTTGTCAGATTTAGACAAAATTTACTTTTGACACCACGTTACAAGTGTAAAAGAAAAAACAGGGAAAGAAGTCTCTCGCGATCTGCTTCGAGTTATAAGATTTCTGTTCGAATCGAACTTTTCGTGTTACAGAGAGACTTTTTTTTAAGGCAGAGAGATCAATTTAAAAAAATAATTCGAGTTGTAGAAGTAGATCAAGATTTTTTCGAACTGCTCTCCCAGTTAATTTTCCTCGACTTGAAGATATTTTCCGTCGGAAATTGATAAAAATTCGAGTTGCAGACTCGCGTTCGCGAATTAGCGAAGTTCGATCGCTTTTTAACGTGCGATAAAAACAACAAAAAAAAAACAATCATTTCAAGCATGAAACCAGCGGAGTTAATTTGCCTCCCGGTTCGCACAAAGGCCTCCGCCGGAGTTCTCGCTATAAGCATATAACCGCTAAAAACGCGCTCTAACTGCGCTTTTCCGTCGGTCAGCTCGTCAGGGTCGGTGCTTTTGGCGAGCGAATAAACGGTCGTTGCGCGAAAAAAGAGGGCACGCGCGTATAACTGTGCGCGACAAACGTGTTACGGCCGTTAACGAGGCTCTTTTTCCTCGCGGCACATAAATGTCCCGCGTTGGTAACGTCTCGTGACGATGTCTCTCGTAACTTCCACGATAATTTCCACCGGTTCTGCTCGGTTCCGCGCCGACGTGAAAATCTTGTCTCTGTGCGATGCGTTCTCGGAACGAATTCGGAAGTTTAACGTGTAATTGAACGGAGCTAGATTTTTTTTTTTTTTACTTGAATTCGAAAATATCGCAAGAGATTCCATTAAATTGCAAAATCGAACATCGATCGTGTCGTTAAAAATTAATACAGGAAGGTTCGTTTTTTTTTTGCTTGATTCCCTTGCGTTTATATGTTGTTAGAGAGAAAATCGTGCCGCGCGCTCGGTCACGTAAACCGCGCGACCCGAATTTACGAACCCCGATAGCATCTCTACCTATGAGATGCCTTTAAGTAGGAATATATCAGATGCCGTGCCAGTCTTTTACGTGGCGAGAATCGTAATAAATTCACCACTACTTGTGAAAAAAAGTTTCCTTCCGTCGTTTAGACGGCCGTGCAAACTGATTTCAAGCATGAAATTTATTATTTTCCATCCAGATTTCGCTCGTTTTGCTTTTTTTTATCTCGGAAAGTAAAGAAGCTCAAGCCTGCCGTAACAATGATCGTAATTTTGAGGGATGGAAATATCGATAGAAAATCTCTCTCCCAGAGAGACGGGGGTTTCGGCGCTTCCGGAACGGCGCAACAGTGGGCGGCGAATGTTCCAAGTTCGAGCAAAGTACACTTCTCGCGCAGCTGCGTCGACTATTATATTTCCAGACAACCTTATTACGGCGGAGCCCACTCTGATCGCACTCATAAACCCTGTTTCGCCCTCTTAATAAAGGTCTTTTGTTCCGCGCGTCGCGCGGCGGTCGCGCGACCCGTGCCGCGCGTGTAATTTATACAGCGAACTCGCGCGCGTTATTGAATGAATAACTTGGCCTTTTACCTGCCGCGCACGTGACGGCGAATTTCTGTGCTAAAAGAATATTCGGTCTGTCGCGTGCCGAAAAAATATATCTCCTCCGTCGGCTCGCATCCGCCCTCAGCGAACACCGCGTGATTATACGATGCATAGAGAAAGAAAAAAAAGAAAAGAAAAAGTATGCGCAGTATGCAAAGTAAGTAAATGTCACTGCAGAAATGAAAGAAAATTATTAACTTGGTTTCTGCACAAATAAGACATTGCGTTGCATTCACGTAAATTTCTTTTTTTTTTTTTTCTTAATTAATTTGTTCGTGAAAATATTTAGATAATCACTGCTATTAAACATGAAAGTTTATGAATGTCTGTGCGCGAGATGTGTTAGAGAAAATTTGTGAAATAAATAAAAAGGATTCTGTACGGAAAAAAATTTTCAAAAGAAACTTACATATCTCTTAAAAGAGATTCACCGATAAATAGAAACTTAATAGAAATTTTTCAAGACACGATCGAGTCGAACGTTTTTTCTCGCGGATGTTAAATCAATAAAAATAAAATACTTAATAAAAAAAAAACAAAAAAAAATGCACTTTTTTCTCTCCAGTCGCGTTGCTTTCGAAATATCTTGTAGAATGACGTGCGTTTTGAGTCACCGAATTCGCGCAAGATTTCGCAAACGTTCGCTTTTGAATATTGTAAATCCGACTTGTGTGACCTCGGTTAGAAAGCTAGAATTTTACGTTCCCAAACGAAGAGAAAGAGGAGGGTAGAGAAAGAGAAAATCTAAGACGGAATGTCGATTGAGAATCGCCATTGTCGGATGTCGAACGTGCTGCCTATGTCGAAGTGACAATCTGACCCCTTTACGCGCGATATTTGTCGATGTGACGCACAAGGTGATGCGTTTTATTTCGGTCGTGTCGCGAATTGCAGGCGCGCAATTTCGTCATCGTTTCGACGCGCGAGAAGGCAAGATTATTGTAATGGGTTTCCAAAAACACCAGACAGGTTCGGCGGAGAAAGTTGCGCGTGGAGTTCGGATAGGGTACACCACATGCTGCGCTTGATTCGCTCACGGGAAGATAAATTTTAAATATAGCGATGATGCAAAATAATTTAACAGTAAATAATGTACATTACTCAATCTGTGATGTAATATATTGATCTTTTGACATATATATCCCGAAAGAAAAATCCCGCGCGGACAAATTCGAGATATCTGATCAAAAATAATTATATAATATTTTTTACATCATAGATTGAGACGATTTTATATTATATTAAATTAAATATAACAAACTCTTCTCTGCAGACCTTAAAACTTATCTACGAGCAAGACAAACTGGGTCTGTAAGACCCACGTGATTTCAAAATCGAATATCTCCGCGAAAAACTAATATTTTTTTATTTTGTTGTTTTTTAATCGTAACCTTGAACGATCCTCCTATATAAAAAAATCCATGTGTACCGCGAAGTGCGCGTTCCGGAGCCGAATCTATCGCATCTATTGTTGTCTCTTTTCCGCGTTGCCGATTGGTTGGTTGATCGAAGTCGAGTCGAGTCGAATCGATAAGATCGAGAGATTAAACAATGACAGAAAAGCGATTTTGACAATTCGTCGTATACGTGGAGAAAATTAAAAACGTGATTAAAGTAAAGTCACGTGACAGAAAAGAGTAGAAAAACAACACGTGACTAAAGTAACGTGACTGTAATTTATATTATATGTAACATTAAATAATATATATTATATATACGTATAATTTATTATATATTTATAATATTATACTTTATATTTTGTATTATATGTATTATATACATATTACAGTAAGGTCATTGACCTCGGCCGCGCGGCCTTGGCGGAGTCACTGACCTCGGCCGCGCGGCCTTGGCGGGGTCATTGACCTCGGCCGCGCGGCCTTGGTGGGGTCACTGACCTCGGCCGCGCGGCCTTGGCGAGGTCATTGACCTCGGCCGCGCGATCTTGGCGGGATCATTGATTGTGGTCACGTGATTACGGTATATACATATATATATGTGTGTGTGTGTGTATTATATATAGTTATAGACTATTATATATAATATATATAATATTCTCTTTTTTACTCTTTTTCCTGTCACTTGTTTTTCCATTCTCCTTTTTTTCTTTTATTTTTCGAGTTTGATTTTATGCGATATTTCTGACATCTCTCTCATATGTACAATACATCATGTGTATCATATTGTTTGTAAGACGTATATATACCAGCTGTCATTGCGGTGACAGGTTAAATTTACTGACACTACACGTTAAAATAAAAGCAATAATAGCGTGCGCTCAGCGCGCGCCTGTCTTGTGCAGTCTGTGTAAAAAAAATAAACAAAGTATTAAAAAAATAAAATAAAATAGATTGAAAAAAATCTTGTTTCAAAGATAAAAATGTTTAAAAAAAATTTTATTGTTACTAGAAACGCCGAATAGTGCGCACTTTTTGAGTGGGTCTGAGAGACTCATGTCTGTACGTGAAGGGTTGATATAAACGAGTGATTATAATTATATACACACAAGATATAGAATCTGTTTACACGCGCAAGTTATTTTTGATTCTCAGTAAATTGACAGGATTTACTTTTACAGTCGAGTCTTTCCTCAATAATCCTTGAACAAAATGTCGTAACTACGTACGTCCACGTGTGTGAGAAGCTCCACAAAGCGCCCTCATTTCTGCGCTACACCGCGTCAACTGGTCCGAAGTTAGGAATTTCCTTCCTCTATCGTCTCCCGCTTTCTCGTTCGCCGCTGATATTTAAGCGAGTAGACACGAGTTCTCAGTTTCTCATCCACGATGTGTGTATCTCTTGATATTTCCACAGACTCCGGTTCTATGTTTCGGTCGTTAAACGTTGCCGCTCACACGGGTGAGGCAGCACGGCGGCGTTCGTATGCAAATCATGCGAACGGCCTTGCTCGAAGACAATCGCTAATCACGTCTCTCTGTCTTCTTTAAGCTGCTGTAACGCTCCGTCATCACAATATACGTCATCACAAATTGTTTTTTACGCAAAATTTATTTATTACCGACGATGAGGCGCGCGCGTGCGCACACACTCACTGATAACATCCGATATGTGATATCTGGTATTCCTCTCTGAAGTTACATATCCTCTTGTATTTTATATTACATTTTATGTTACACACATATACACGGAAAAAGTTTTGCTATCACGTGGCCGGTAAGAAACATTTGCTGAATCTACTGAATTTTTTGTTGATCTATACGTACACGGAAAAAACGTTTGCTATTACGTTTTGCTATTACATGGTCAGCAAGAAAAATTTGCTGAGTCTACTGATTTTTTTGTTTGTCATCAACAAAACAAAACACTCAATAACATATTTTTCTTCCTGGCTGATAGGAGGTGATCTTCTTGCTATTTTTAGCAAGCTGTTTTTTTTTCTTCATGTTATAGTTATGTATCCATCTAAATATATATATTAGTGAACTGTTAAACAAACACCACGTGCAATAATGAGCCAGCGTTTGACGTTCGTTCTTCCGAAGGATAAAACTTGCCAATGAGAAACAAGAGAAGATACTATTGTCGCTAATCGGTCTCTCTCGTACGTGCGAAAAACGCGTATCAGATTTTTTTTTTTTTTTTTTTCACGCAGTCGAAAGCGCTATTATCTCGCGCGGATAAAACAATTCTCAAAATTGAGTCGATAAACAAAACTATGATAGTTTTGTTTGAGAAAAAAAAAATCAATTTTCTTTTCTTCAAATTGATTTTCGTTCGCGCGTAACAAGGATTGAATTTGTAATTAGAAACTCGCCGTATACCGTACACGTAGAAGAGAACTTTCAGTTTCCTACGTTCGACAGATATTAATTTCCGAACGGTCATTGGAAAAGACGACGAAAATGAGTTTTCTGTCAGACGTCGGCTGGCAGGTTGTAATCAGACTACTTTATCCATCGTAGCGCGACTTGAATATTTACGTTTATTAGAAAGAGGTCCGTATTTCATAATACAGTTGTAGCTTGGTTTATTGGTTACCGATAAATGTCGGCGGCGCTTGCGACACGCAAAGCGCGGTCGATGCGGGTCGTTTTTTTTCTCCCCATCTTATATATTGCAGGTATTAACATAGGCTATATGCATCGCGCGCGGTCTTTATTTGGCATATAGCGCATTCCGCGGAATACATTTCCCGACGATTTAAGAACTGGTCGCTCTCCCCGACTTTTACGGCCGTGCCGCGGCACGGCAAAAGCCGTGGACGGAGGAGAATCGCGAACACGGAACGAGTTTATTACATTCGCGTAAAATCACGTTCCGCCGCTAGAAAGTATCTTGTCGAACGCAATAGCCGGGTAATTTTCAGAGATGTGTTTACATGTTTTATTCTCGAAACTGATAAATTATTATATTACACTTATATAATTAATCTACGGTCGCAAATTTGTCTTGCAAGTCATTGCTCGTTCGTCTGTGCGAAAGTGAAAAAAAAAGAAAGAAAAAAGTAGATCCGCTTTCGTCGCGGATATTTTTCGTAGCGCTCGAAGGGGACACGCGGACTGATCGTTAGGAGAAACGAAGCACCACTTGTACTCTCGGTCATGTAAAACGTATTACCGTTTTCGCTGTTCGAGGACCGTAACGCGTCCAACGCGCTGTTTCGGGATGCAATTGCCGTTGCGCGTCAACTGACGTTACCCTGTGACGTGCGCAGCCACGTTGAACTTCTGCTAAAATACGCTTTTGAGCGAAGTAAAATAAATGATAAACAAATTTCTTTCTTTGAGAGGAGAGATAAAGGTAATTAATATTTTTGTAAATTAATTTATTTTTTCTGAACAATACAATAAATATTTATGAAAACTTATTGACGCAAAAGGGCATCTGCCGAAGCACTTGCTGTGTCGCATAATTTTCGTTTCGGAACAAGCTACGGAAAGAAGACGATCTCGTTCGTTCTTTTGCGTTCGGGACCTCCGGCTGTCCTCTCTGTGAGGGATAAAAATAGTCTAAAAATTAGAATTTTAAATCCATCATCCCCAACGGGGGAGGGCGATTTGTGAAAGCGAGGATTAAAAGATTCGCTTTCTAAGTTCCGCGTTGGGACGGAAAACTTCCTTCGTGACGGCACTTTTGACGAGTACTTTAGCCGAGCACGCCGCCGATAGATTTCACCCGGTTCTCATCCGACTCGAACCGTCCATTATTTTCTTCTCCGCGGCGCATCGCCGCTAATTACTCGAATATGTACATACTCGGTTCTACGCCGTCACCCTTCGAAGTTTACGACTCATTATTAAAGCCGCTTGTATCCAGATAAACATCTAACTTGGAAATTGGTGCGAAGCGAATTGCACGAACTCGATTTGCGACGGAACGAAGTTTTTTTAAGATTCGAAATTAATTGATTGTTTTCTTTTTTTTTTTTCTGTGGTTTTTTTCTGTATTAAATTAAAACACCACCAATTAGAATTTCAAACGCTCGTTGTTATATACGCGCACCGTGGAATTTACGTTTTTTCTAATTGAAATGTATGCAGATTGTTCAAATTGTTGCCAAGATATTTCGTTTGCGCGTCAAAGGCAGCAAATTAAATTTCAAGCGCCTGTATACACGTCGACGTGGTTTTAATGTGTCGCGGCGACATCTCGTCGTCGTTGTGCTTCACGTCGCTGCGGTTGCATCGCGTTGCCACGGCATTGCAAGGTCGTCCAGCCGCGAAACAACCAGCGAGACAAGAATACCGACGTTGCATGACGCATAAATCGCGGCGATGCAACGGCGCGGCGCGGCGCGGCGTGCCACGTACGACACGGCGCAAGATGGGCGTCAAGTCTCCGGGTGCAATTCTGTTGCGTAAGCGCGGACCTCCTCCCGCCACATCGTCCGACGCACACACAATCTACGATGTAAATCAGTAGTCGACACCTTAATAGCTTGCGTTACAAAGCCGGCACGTAACGTCGGTTTCTTGTTTTCTTGTGTTCGGCACAGTCTCGGAAAGAGACTTGGAGTATTATATATATTGGCGACGTGTAATATAGAGTGAATTTGTGATAATGACGATGACAGCGAGGGAACACAAGTTGGGAGCGCAAGTACAAATATTTGCCGTCCCTAAGAGGGTACTGTTGAGTTGACTGTATATGTGTGTGATTATATACCGCCGACACACAAAGCGACATCGATCATCGAACACGTCGTTAGAAAAACAAACGTAAAAAGAGGAAATCTCTTTTGTCTATTCGTATTTACTTTCAAATCGCAGTCCGATGACCTCATTACATTTATTGGGTGTTTTTTTTTCTATTTCCGCTTGTTTACGTATTCAAATTCTTGAAATTCAGCGCGACATCAAACTGCGAAAAAATTGATCGATTTTCAGACCCGACGGAGATTGCTGTGACCATTTTTTTTTTTTTTTTTTTNTTTGGAAAATACGAAAACAAGTCTAAACTGCTCGTTTCGGTCGATAGTTCAGGTCCATCCTCTTAATCCTTAACCGTTTGCACGCGCCGCGCGACCGAATGTGCGCGCGGTCGAATTTAGAACACACAAGCGGCGTGTCGGGGGATTTTTGTTTTTACACAACCGGGTGTGTGTGTTCCCGTTTAAAAAGAACAGGCAGTAAAATTTTTCCATTCATCGCGCGCGGCCATTCACGCGGAGACAACAACTTTTCGCACAATGCTCGCGCGCATTCTCGCGGCGATGAAACTTTAACGAGCACGAGCTTTTCAACTCCGCGCGCGCGCGCTGTGGGCTCGCGGTCTTCGCGCGCTTCCTCACAAAAGAATTCGCGGCGTACAAAACGCGGAAGAGAGTCCCCCCGCGCGAGAGATTGATCGGGGAAGAAATAGCGACGAGCTATTTTTAAGACGGCTCGTCGAGTTTGCTTCCGAGTTTTTTTTTTTCGTTTTTTTTTCTTTTTTGAAAAACCGTACGAACGATCACGGGCCGCTTCCTCGCTTTCTCCGCAACAACCCGACCGTTCACGGTCATTACCGTCGCAGTATGCAACTGTTGCATTATCGATGCAGAATTGGTCGCCGTAAGCCTTGCATATTAGATGTGATGCATGCGTCGCGAGCGCTCGTCGCGTATGAATAATGTTTCCTTGAAACTTTATCGCGCAGAAATAACATACATATATATATATATATATATATATATATACACATATCTCTTCGTAATTACATAATCTCTCTGAATTAGCATATCGAATGTCGCGATCATTAGTATCTTTTCAGTGGATTGTATTAGCGACGCGCACACCGTCAAGGGTTTGTTTTCTGTCGTGCGGAAAGAAAGAACGGACGTTTGCCGCGTTAAAATCAATCACGCGCGAAATTATTTGATATTCTTTTCCTCTCGCACGCGAACGTTCCGGTCTTCTTTCTCTCTCGTCGCACGGATGACGGACACACTTTTGGGAGCACACTTCAGACATATATATATATATATATATATAGAATATGCTCCAGGCGTATCTCGCGGCCACGGCGAAGTCGTGATCAGGGTCGTTACTTACGGTCTATTCGACTTTATGGATGATTTACGACCGCCACGCTCTAACGCCTCTCCCGCGAAGGGCTACGACAAAGAAAGAAACGGTATTTTTACCTTCCCGTCCCGGTAAAGCGTACGGTTGACCCGATAAAAACCGGCCTTTTCGCCCGCCGACGATATTATTCGTTGACAAATTACCGAATACGTCAATATCGATCGCTTCTTCTTCTTCTTCTTTTTCTTCTTCTTCTTCTGTTCTGATTTTCGCAGTCAATGTCGCGTGAAACGCAGTCAAATGCCGCGACGTTACGAAAACAATGTGTGTTATCGTGTACACGTCGCGAATTTGATTCTCTCTCTCTCTCTCTCTCTCTTTCTCTCTCTTCCGGCTCATGTGGCAATCGTAACAACTATTTTATTTTCTCTCTGATCAATTTTCGCGAACGGTATATCGCGCGTGTATATGTTGCAGTCATAAAAAAACAAACGATTTTGTTGGGGACAAGTGAAACCAGAGCGATAAAAATTTCATATAGTTTTTCCGAATTTGAATAAAAGTTCGACGAAATAAAAGCTTAATTAAATTTGTCTCTTTTGATCAAACAAAATACATTTTTTTGTTTTTTTTTTGTTCTAGACAGAAGTTTCTCTTTTACGCTTATCTCTTTCTGCACGTGACAACTTGAAAAGGAGGGACAGAAATATATATAATTAATCAAATTGAACGATTATAGTCAGGAAATGAATGCGATACTGTCGATACGAAATAATTTGTTTACCCCGATTATCATCACGGCGCTTCTCGTGTAATGGGAAGATCGTCTTGTTAAAGAGATCTGGCGCGGCGCGGCGCGCGTTGCCTTTTACGGTGCTTTTCATCATTCTCCGATTACCGTTTATATATATACTTTCTTATATGATCTCGCGCGCGGAGTGAACGTCGAACCAATTCCATAAGCGGACGGACGACAAACTATCAGCCAACTCTCCCGATCATATACGTCTTCTGTTCGATTTTTGTCGTACGAAACTTAATTCTTCAACGGGTAGGTAACTCGAGAAAAAGAAACGCAAACACACTTTTTGCGCGCTCGCGGTATCATATCAAAAGCGCGTTCTCGATCGTTGAAATTTCAATAATAGACACCTATTGGATATCTGATCTGACAGCGTAACGAAAAACGGAAGAGCATTTGTAATTGCGTTGCGATTTTAAAGTCTCTCGTCGCGGAGATCTCTCGTTCGTCATTTTTATTTCTTACCGCGCGATTCTGTCATTATTGAAAAATGCGAATTATATAATTACTTTACGCACAGTTTACGATTCGCAGCACGAAAACAATCAAATTTTTTACCAATATATAAACTTCACTATATGTAGAAAAAATTAACGTTTTAAAAATTAATGTTTCAAACAAATCGAACACTCCTAGCCGAGTATTATATACAGGTTCAACAGTGAGACAATCTCACGCTACTACAATCTCAGCTTCTGTGTCGCTCGATTCGCAACGTTTTGTCTATCATCACCGGGTATACAAAGATATACCTCGTTCCCCACTTCGCGTCCTTCTCCGTAGGCGACGAGCGAACGACAAACAGCAGCGTGAGGCACCTTGCCGAAGGTAACGCACACCTTCGGTCGCATGGAACACGGCGTAACGCGAGTGGGAGAGAAGTGTAGAGAGAGAGAGAGAGAGAAAGAGCGAGAGGCACTCGCGCTAAGGAAAGATCTGTGGCTCTTCCAGCAAGTCAGTCACATACTCGTGCATGTACGACGGAGACGTTAAAGCGATTCTCGCGCGAGAGACACACGGAATATGGAATCACGTTCTCGCACGTCAGTCGTTCTTACCGCGAAAGAAAGACAAAATTTAATCAGCGAGATAGCGCGGCGATAAGTCGCGAAGAATCGAAGCGAGTGACTTTCTCGCGAAGTGAGACACTTGCGTTTTACGCGGTGAAAACGCGAATGACGAGTGTTTTTAGCTCGAGAGTGCCACAGGTGAGAATAGTGCGCATAGTACGTACTGTGGAATGCGTTGCGTGTCCACCGCTGGAAGGCAGAAAAGGCAAAGTGTAGTGTAATGGATTTTCAAGTGTTCGAGGTCGCGGTGAGCGGGCGTTTCAACGAATCCGGGCTCGGTTATTTAAAAATCAGTCGCGACTCGCTCGCTCTTTTAATGCAACCGACACATGCCGTGCGCGCGCGCGCGCGCGCGTGTGTGTTAATTGAAAATTTTTTTTTTTTTTTTTTAATTGGTTGATTCGGTCGGCAATTAAAGGTTTTTCGATAATCACGTGTAAAAATGTCATAACATTGCGAGATAATATTATTAGTTTGCCAACGCAATTTTTTTTAATTTGAATGCAAATCGAATAGAAGACCAATTGACAGAGAAGTGAGAATTTGGCATATACGTATATACATATGTGTATATAAAAATGACTTTTGACATTTTAATTGAAGTAATATTTTCGTCAAAAGAATTTTGATTGGCAACGAGCGCGTTCGAAACTTAGTAATTTACAATAAAATAGAAATGGTGACGTGTAACATCCTATTAAAATCGCTGTTCGAATTTAAATGAGAAGAAGAATGTTACCGACGGTGTTTTATTCAAGAATTTTTGTCACAATAATTAGAATTTAAATTGAGATGTAAAATATCGCGATAAACACGTTTTCGCTCTTGAGGTTTTTATTTCGAGAGCCTTTATTTTAAGCAAAAATTTTATCACTTTTGCGAATCTTTCGTCTTGAAATATATGTTTATGTATCTTTTCAAGTACCAATTCTATTCCCGAACAACACCGCGCGAGTCGCGCATATTCAACAAGTTTTTCATCGCTACAACAAGATACACGAGGTCATCCGACCGGAATGTTTATCGATTTCAATTGCCACGTATAAGCTGTTACGATAATTGTGATCTTTAAACTCGTTTCAGCGAACACAGATTATTCTCTGCCTGATGATGTAATATATATACGCGTGCTCGACGCTCGCGAGTAAATCTCTTTCGAAAATGTGTATCGCGCGTATCGTATCGTTCTTCTTTTTCTCGAATTCGATTTAAATATCGTGTCACTGGGCGACACCGATCGCAGTAACGCCAGAAGTGTCGACTCGTGTTATTGTACAAAAACGAATAATCTATGTCGAATTCATATACGCGCGCGTATCTCGTTTTTCTTTTTCTTTTTTTTTTTTTTTTTTTTTTTTTTTCAAATTCGATTTAAACATCGTGTCGCATTGCGTGACACCGATCACAATATATCGTCAGAAGTGACATAACAGAAGTGTCGTGTTATTATACAAAAACGAATAATTCATGTAGGAATTATTTTAATTAACAAACTGAATTATTATTTTAATTAAATAAGTCCGCGCGCACGCGCACGGCAACAAATTAAATATAAAGGGAAAACAGCGAGCAGAGTCACGCGAGAACATCAGAGAGCTCAATCTTTATCTTTGCTTTATGTTCAGACGACACTTTCGCCTTCAACGCTCGTTTACGACGCATCAACGTTTGATCCGCCGCGTTCGAGAATTACTTCGTTAGCTCCGAATCCGACGTTTATCGGCCGTAAATCGAGAGAGCGGAGCGAATAACTTGAGAGAAATTACGGATACGGCGACACAACCGGGCGGAACCGAGTGCTTCGCGTTTTGCCGAAGCATCCCTCGTATCTCCCAAAGGTTGTCTTACGGGACGACGTAGTGCGTGTCTTAACGACTCGTGTGGAAACGACGTCGTTAGGATGTAACAAATCGTTAAAAAAATCATGTCCGACAACGATTGCTCGCGTTTTAATTCACGACCGCGTTGCAACGCGAGCTGGCAACACGTTTGTCGACGACGACGCTGGAAGATCTGATGATATGGGATCCGGTAAAATGAACAGAGAGATTCCCAGCAGCACCCTCGCAACCTTGAGGGGAATCCTGGTGAGCTCATTGTCGAGAGAGAACCTCAGTCCGCACGACCTCCCCGTTCACGAGCACACGAGGCATCGACCGCCGAGAAAAGTGCATTTTCACGAAGGTAAAGATCACAAAGAGTCACAGACAGGGAAACAACTATAATTAATTCTTCAGTTAAACAATCAACAAATACAAGACCAAATGCTTCTGCGATTGTTGATTATTTGCAACCAATTAAAAAAAAAAAAAAAAAATGATTAGAATTATTTCGATTACAATTTTAATCATCAATTGATAAACATATGATGTACACGAAAAAAATGAAAAGAAATTTGAACAAATTACAAAGCGGATATACTCGACACACATCGCGTGGAACAATTAGCGCACATTCAAGTTGCTCGATCTGGTTAAAAAAAAAAATCTTACACTTTCGAAACGTGATTTTTTTTGATGACGAGCGTTTCCGCGGAAGATGGTTAACTACCTTTCAATACACCTCGTTTCTGTTTATTCTTCGTAATACAGAGCCTGGGAGAGCGGTTTAGACTTTTTTTTTTTTATTTACGATGTTTGTGCGAAAATCAAACACAGGTAGGTAACCAGGTGTAAAAAGAAGCGGCGATGTTTGAGAAACGTGTGCTCTACGCCCATAAAATGTTTAATCAATCAACATCTACTTAAACGGCACACACAGGGCCAGAGATATAAAATTTACATTCGAGGGGTGATTTAAAAGGGGAGAGACTTGATTGCAAAGAAAAACTCGCGCATCGAGTTCCCAACGAGTTGAAGTGCATTCCCCTCTTACAAATTGCATGTACACGCTCACATACGCACACTTGATCGCATTTAAATAAATATAAATAAATACGAAGGAAGCGACATCGACCGAGATAACATTGATGCTAATTGATTATATCGATCTTCGTACGATTTATCGGTCAGAAATGATCGCGCGGTCTCTGCTTAGGCATGATGTGACGACGATAAAAATCTCACTTCTCGTTAAAAGCGCATTAAACGCCGACACACAGACTTAGAAGGCGAGGCGTCCGCCCGCCCTGTAGCTCATTTCTTCTGGGAAAAATGCTTCCCTCGATCCGGCGGATCTCTCAGATAATTAATGCTAATGCCCGCTTTTCGTTCGACTAACTAGAATCCGTTGATGTCACTCGCTGAAAATTGTAGATTTTACTCCCGCGCGAACGTAGAAACGACATCGGACTTGAGCGGGATTAGAGTGCCAATGTTGTTTGTCGAAAGAGAGAAAGAAAATAAATAACTAAATAGATAGATATTTTATTTTAACTTACGGTGCTAAAATCTCTTCTGGTTGTTAAATAAACATTGGAATGAGAAACATAATAAACGCTGGTTGCAGAGACAAACAAGATGCAAATTAATTAACATAATATAAAGATTGAACAAAGAGATTAACAAACAACACGAAATGGAAATTAAAATATTATCAGGAAAACAAATATAATTATTACTTATCGCAAGCGCTGCGTTTGTTATCAAATGACGATAATAACAAGTTAACGAAAACCGGCCAGAGTGAACGGATTCGCAATTTCCTGCGGCAACGAGTTCTCTAGAGAAAGAGAGAGAGAGAGAGAGAGAAAGCGCTCGATGTAATAAATTAAAGTGTCGTCACATAAAACGCGTCTTTCAGTGAAGAGACGCAATGCATTTTTCAAGATGCGCGACACACATCTCCCTATAAGACACGATTAAAAAATTCGTAAAAGAGAAAGCAACATTCGTTTTATTTATTTATTTTTTTTTTTTATCTCTTATCCCGAAAAGATAAAATTAATTTTTATCTTCGATATGTTGTGATTCACACGCGAGAAACCCGCGTACATCATCTGTCATGGGCGATTGGACGACTTTTAAAGCGAACAGGAAATGTCTCGAGAGTGGAAAACAACGCGGTACGGTGATTGTTAATTAACGGACCTAAATCAATCTACGTCCTAATTAATTGATCCCGTCGTTCGCGCTCACGCGTTCCATCTTCCGTCCACGTTATCGTCGCTCGTTCGTCTGTAGCTGCGCGATCCGAACGTAGAGAACGAGAGAATTTCCATCAATAACCGTACCCTAATAACTAAACGCTCTTTATTACAGATTTTTACTACAGATTTTTATTACAGATTTATTACAGATTTTTATCTTCCTAAACAAACCCGAGAGTCGATCTTTTCTCATTAACGTTGTTTAAAAAAAAAATATAACGCCATGAAAAATCTGTAACATAAATCTGTGTGAAATGATAAAGTTTACGCATCTCGAAGGTCAGCGTGAAACAATAATTAATATTATAACAACGGCTCGAAGAAACAAAGAGAGAATGAAAAAATCAGAGAGCCTGTGGTCTCTGAGATTAGAGGTGAACGTTCAAACGTAACATAAAACGCAGTGTATTCCGTTCGATCAATTTTTATTGGCGATTATCTTCAGCACCGTTTACGATGTAAATAATAATATAACATATAAAATTATAAAATATAAAAAGTAAATAAAAACACAAATATATAAAATTTACAAAATGAGAGGATTAACGAAAGAATCACGAGATGTGTTTCGTGTGTGTGTGTGTGTGTGAAAAACCAATTGTTTACACATCAGTTGTGTAACACAACGCAAAGTTTATTAAGTCTCATTTGCACATCACGTGCTTTCTCGCGGACACGATATTTTTGTTAGTAAGAAACGCAGCGCTTCAATATTTAACGTAGCTATACCTAACGTAGCAACGTTCAAGAATATCTTTAACCGCATTGCGTCAAAACTTTGAACGCTCGCTGCTTCGCGCGCGTTATCGCCGTAATGGTCTCGTCGTTCGACAATTATTACGTCATATAATTCACATTCTCGTTCTTTTTTCTGTTTCAGGTGAGTATCCCGTCATAAAGAGCCGCTACCACGTACGTCATTCGAATAATCGCGGTATGTAGATGTTGTCTCTTCGTGCGAAAATAAAAAAAAAAATCATTACATTATCTTGTATGCATTTCGCGCGTTTTGTTATTCTCCCGGGAAAACGACGAGTTTTTTTTTTTTTTTTATTTTGCGCGACGCTTTCAACGCGATCGTTAATGCAAACACGAACCGATACATTCGTCACCGGGGATTATTATTATTATCGCGAAACATCTATAGAAGTTCGTCATCGAAACGTACGGTAAAATTTTTGCGGTAAAATATAAAATTTCAGGAATTATTACACTTCGGACGGTGTGAAAATAAATAAAATACTTAGCGCTTCTCGGTTTTTTTTTTTTTTTTTACTCTCGATAACGCATTTGTCCGCGGTCTCTGTTATTTTGCGATGAAAGTCACCTCGCGTTAAAAGTCACACAGCACTCGTGTAAATGATAAATAACGAGATTAAAAGATAGTTACTCTTATCGCATTTCGCGCGTGCGATATGCGTGGGAGGAAATAATTTTCCTCGGTGCGACGCGCGCGAAGCGATTTTGCATCGGTGTGTTAAATCTGTGTTTTACACACCGTGAATGTGCGCTCGCGGAAACGCTTTAATCCTCTACCCCCGGTCTGTGTGATGCTTCATATTTTTTGGACAAGAGGATAGAAAACGCGCGAAAACGTTTGATCGCATCTTTGTAATTTTTCATTACTTCTTCTCATTACCGTGTAATTGTGTAAATTATTCGCAAAAGCAAAAAAATCCAACGCAATTGTTGAACGATTGCGATTCGATCGGCAACTCTTCTTCCATCCGTGTTTTCACACGTACGTTTGATCGACGCGATCGGACATATACAACGACGATTGGCATCTTGATTGGCGTATCTATCAGATACGACCGACTACTTCGCAGACTCGTCTCTCGTAACGTAAACGTTATCGACATTCGAATGGAAAAGACCGCGGTATCGCCCTATCTCTGTTTTCGCGAATCTACTCTCTCTCCTCTTCTCAAACGATGGAGGATTTGAGAACAAGACAATACGATGATTTAGTTTTTAGACGTTACGACCGGTGTTTTATGTGCGCGCGCGCGCGCGCACATACGTACCGAAAGTAATACCGCTATAAATGTGTCGCGAGGATTCGTGTTATTAAAAAAAACCGGGAATGGTGTTCGCGAAAATATATTTGACTCTCCGGTGCATTTTGGAGAGCTTAATAAAATCGCGAGAAAGTCCACAACGCCACTCTCTCTTTGGAACCACTTTTGTTCTCACACAATTCGCGCTCAAGGAGACCGAGCGCAGTGGGGTATTTCTAACGCTGAGGTATTAACGATATCCGTGTGTTACAGAACAATTGTTTTTTCGCACGTATAAAACCGCAAGATATTTTTCCCCGTGTAGAAAAATGTATATTTATTGAAAAAAAAAAAAAAAAAAATTACGCGAAGGAGAAGAACGTTGGGATTTTTCGCTTCGTCTGTCGCTTGCCCTTTTCATCTCTCAACGCGTTCCCGCGTTGACATTATTAATGGATATAATAATAGCACGATGTGCGCGAGAGTAAAGATCTTTACAATACGCACAATTTCCTCACCCTCTCCTCCTCTCCCCACTCCAAAAACTATACTATGATATATCAATATAAACTCGGAAACGCGCGCGTGTTATAACTCTCTTTTTACAACCTCCTCCACTTGACAACCGTAGCCGACATAATCCACCAAATCTGCCGTAATGGCGAGACAATGGCAGCCGCGACATCGACATTATCTCGATCGGATAAAACTCCGCGCTCCAAGTTTTTCCGACGGTACTTGACACAAATCTCGTGAACGTGATATAAAAAAAAGAAAAGGGATCGCGCAAACAACAAAGGCGATATGGCGGTTAATGCACCACCGCACCATTGGATTTCGCGGGGGAGTGTTCTTGCGAAGTTTCTTTTTTTTTTTTTTTTTT